>NW_027150861.1:0-766 GCF_020186115.1 Histomonas meleagridis
AACATTCACTAACATAAATACATTTGCTAATTCAAACACATTTACGAAATCAAAAAATAATTTTGATTCAAATACTTATGTTAATACATTTTCAATGAAATTTACTTTTGTTAATACTATTACTTTAACTTATTCTTTATCGTATATAAAAACTTTATCAATTTATTATTATACGAACATAAAATCTTATTCAGTTACTTTCAATGAATCTGAAACTAAAAATATTTATGTCGATTTCATATATTATAATTATACAATTATATATTATCCAGAATATTTTACTTATTATTCAAATTTCTTTTTATATTTCTTATATCGAAGATGTAATAATAAACACTAATGATAATAATACATTAATTATCATTATAATTGTTATTGTAATTGTAATAATTATTGTATTTATAATGATAATCATAATATTTATGATTAAATATCAAAATAAGAAGCGGAAACAAAATGAAGAAGAAATGAATATTTCAGATGAAAATAATAATAAAATTAATGAAATAGATAATACATTTTCAGTTGGTATTAATAATTCAAATATTGAAGAAGATCCATTTGCAGACGATTTCAAAGAAGAAAAATTTATCAGTCAGATATAAATAAACATATTTTAAGACAAAATATTTTAATTTGTTTATTAATTTAATAAATACAAACTTTTGTGTTATTTAGCAAATTTTATGTTTCTTCTATTATATGATTATTATAGTAAATCTAATTTATCCAAATCATAAACACTAAAAGTAAATGATAAATTATA
>NW_027150862.1:0-3673 GCF_020186115.1 Histomonas meleagridis
AGAGTATTTGTCGTCATGATTATGTGTTGTTAATAAGAAACTACTAACAGAAATATTATTAATTGATGAACAAGCAAAATTACCAGATTTGTTGAATGAAAATGAAGGATTTACATATTCATTATCAATAAAAAATCTGACTAAATTAGGTCCACTCGAATGTAAACTAATTCTGAAATGAAAATCTGTTCCTTCTGCATTATTTGTATGATGAAAATTCAAACAATTTGGTATTTCAAATACACCTCCGCTAATTAATGGGATTGATGGTGTTACTAATTAAGTTCATTTGCGATTACCAATAGGATATCCGTTTAAAGTATTTACTTGAATATTACGATTAACTACCAAATCATTATGAATTGTTGTATGAGTATGATTTAACAAGAAGTATTTATCATCATGACTATGTGTTGTTAGTGAGTATTCATCATGATTATGATTTAATGGATAGTATTTATCGTCATGATTATGTGTCGTTAGTGAAATATCATTTGTATTAATACAGTTAATTGTTGTACATTCAACATTACCATTAATTATTAAGTCTTGATTAATTGATGTGTAGAATTTCATGAATATCTGTTTCCTCTTCCTTGACAGTTACTGTTTCTACATAACTTTATTAAAGCTTATACCAGTACTGGTATTTAATTATTTATATCACCGTCTTCACCTGGCGGTCCCATTAAAATTTCTTGAATATCTTCATCATCAATAATCATTTGTTTTGTGAAGTAGTATTCTATCGTTATTTCACCGTTGACGTTAATTATACTCATAACTATATACTGTATTATCAAGCATAATTAAATTTCCGTTTGGAAAACTAATTAATAAAGAATTTTGGTTTTCTTCACCGTCAACTGTTGATATACTAACTCCGTTCACAAAAGATATAGCGTCTCCGATGAATAAAAATTCTGTCTTTAACCAAAGCTATTTCTTCTGTATACCGTTAATAGTTGAACATTTAACATTACCATTAACTTTTAAGTCTTGATTATTTGATGTGTAAATTTATTAAATATCTTCTTCTTCTTTATCAACAGTTACTGTTCCAACAAAATCTTCATTATAATTTATACCTGTGATCTTTTTATTAATATTTATTAAATTATCATCCGTTAAATATTCAGAATGTGCATGATTTAATGGAGAGTATTTATCATCATGATTGTGATTTTTTAATGCAAAATCTTCTGTTGAATAACCGTTAATGGTATCAATAATTAAATTTGTAATTGTAACATTATTACTATCTTTATTGATATTTACGAATTGTTTATATAAATCTAAATCATTATTTATACTATCAAACATTTCAATTATATATGCATTTTTCATTATATTTTCTCCAGTAAGTATATCATCAACTCTAATATTATTATTGATATACTTTAGATTTTTTATGCTATTATCTAACGGTGATATTACAACATGATTTCTTCCGTAAGTGAAAACAAATGATTTGTCATAACTATTTATCTGTAATGTACATATACCATTTGATAATGTATCAGATGTTTTTGAATGATTACTGTATACAACACTGTTTTTATTCATTAATGCTCTAACTATATTTTCAATTTTTTTCAAACTGTGAATTTGACATTTTTAATAAGATAAAAAATGTATAAAACTGAAAATCAATTTACAACAACTGCGTCTCAGTTACCGATTGAAGAAAATTATACAAATCTTGATTTAGATAAGTATGAAGTATTAAATCCTCAAAATGGTTATACTTTCCGTTATCCTCAACGTTGGTTAGAGTCTCCATCACAGAATAAAGCTATTGGCATAAGAAGATTAAATATAACTCCGACCGCTCACGTTTTTTTTTTTTTACAGTTTGAAGTAACTAAACCAGAAAGTGTCAGTGGTTCTTCATTTAATCCCACGTATCATTAAAAATTTGATTCTATGATAATATTTAATAATTTTTGGACAACCGTAAAACCCCATTCAAAATGTTGGACTAAAAATAAAACATTTTTTAATGATTTTTAATTAAATTAAGCTGGATATTATTGTTCCAGGATCTTTTCGTTCCATTTTGGTGTATTCCATAAATATCGTGGATCGCCATATTCCATGGCGTTGAATTACATTATCTTGGATACCTAGTTTTGCGGTAGCATTCGCTACGACTTTCCTTAGGGAATGGGAAGAATATTTATTGTGTTCTTTAATTCCAATATTCATCATTATATTTTTGATTTTTCTCGAGAATGTTTCATTAGAAAATTTAAAAACCTTTTCATTTTGGTCGAATTGTTTAAGCGAAAAAAAAAGTTGAACTCAATTAAACGGATTATGCTGTTGCTTGATAGGGTCACCCTTTATTATGAAACACATAGTACCACATGACAATGGATCATTTTTTGATCGTTTAATATTTAAAGAAATTCCATCTTCTTCAATTTATATGTCATTAAACTCAAGATTTGATAATTCAGAAAATCTTAATAAACCAAAATATGAAAGAGAAATTGCAGTGAAGAATTCTACATCTGAATATAAATTCTGATTCATAATTTTAGAAATTTTAATCATATCTTATTTTGTAATTGGTTTTTTTTTTTATGGGAAACTCCAAGGTTTCTTTGAATTGATTTGATGTAATTTTGAAATTCATATGATTTTGTCTCATCATTTTGTTTTTGTGAATTGTAGTAATAAGAAAAACTAGAAATAAATAATTTAAATGTGCTATATTGTATCGGTGGTTGACAAACATCTAATTTAAAGTGTAAAAATCATCTAATGTTTGCTTCTGTTAGAAATGGTGGAGGAGCTCCTTGTATTTCTTTCATTGTTCTTTCATAACTATTAAAATATGATTTATATGTGCTAACCGATGAAGGATTAATGGCGAATGCTTCCGACTCTTTTTGTTGCCTCAACAGAAGTCTTCAAAGTTCCTTTTGTGACCGACCTCGGTCACATCATTTTGAATGGGGTTTTACGGTTGTCCAAAAATTATTAAATATTGTCATAGAATAAAAGTTTTTGGCAACAACAGTCGCTTCAAGACGGTTGACCAAAAACTTCTAAGTTATGGCACAAAATACTTAATTTGAAATTTCAACGTCAGTTTGCAATAGTTTTAATAATGCATTCACCAGTTATAGATTATCTTACGAATACGAAAACTCAGGCAATTTATATTTTGCTTGTACTTATGTTGGTTCGGATGAAACTCAGAATCTTGTCGCAAAATTTGCGATTGTTGATTCAGGAACTACTACATCTAATTTAGAAAGTTTTTTGAAATTCTTAAATCAAGATGTAACGTCAGAAAGTATAAGTTATTTGATGACTCAAACCGATGTAATGACTTTTAATAATATATGGAACCGTGAGTATTTAGAATTTCATGCTCAATTTAGTGATTCAAAACAAAGATTCATTGGCATCAAAAATGATTTTTATGATAAACCGACAGTATTATATAACGAGCCTAATAACGGCTCAACATTTAACATCAGATTTACAACAAACGGCTAAAATAATATTTATTCAAAATACTCTGGGGTTTATTATTCAATTAGTATTTTTTTATGATTACAGAAAAACTGTCGTACTTTAAGAGTAAAGCGACCTTTTGATATCATTAGGGGTTGTCTTTTATCTTTTCTTCATTAAATACAACATATATTTTTAATAC
>NW_027150864.1:0-83443 GCF_020186115.1 Histomonas meleagridis
CAAATTAATATGTTTAGCGTTGATATTAATTCCTTTTTGCTCGAGAAGTAATTTTACTATTCCTGTATAACCTTTTTCAGATGCTTTAATAAGTGGTGTTTGAAATATTGTTCACACAAATGAATGATTTCAAGATTTCCACCTGCAACTGCATAATCATCTGTGTTACTTACATTTGCACCATTCATAAGTAAATATTTAAAACATTGAATCCAAAATATGCAGCATAATCAATTAATGTTACATCTTCTTGATTAATATATGTGTATCTTTCATAAAGTGATCGCTCAATAGTTTGGTTAAAATCAAATTCATTTTGTGATGATATTTCTTGGAGTTTTTCTATTTCATCATTTCGAATTATCATCGCAATTTTTGATGGATTAACTCCTTCTTCAATTAACTTCTTATGAAGTTCCCAATCATTTTTTGAAAGTTCATCATAATTTTCTTTAATTTTATCTCCAAATTTTGTATGTTCCAATAATTTATTAATATCTTCGGGATGCTTATGATGAAGAAAATATTTGTCGTGGAGATTTTCAAAAATTTCAAAATCAACTATTTTGTTAATAAACAAGTACTCAATAAGATAATAAGCTTCAAATTTTTTTTTTTTTATTAAGAAGAAAATTTGTGAATATATCAAAAAAAAAGAATATTTGCTTTTGTGACTCTTTTCTAACGCCTCAATTTCTTTCATAAAATTAAAATACAAATAAAGATCACTTGATTTCACAATATATAAAATATGTATCATTTGGATAATCAAAATGCTAAAGGGTAAGGAATAATTTTCATCAAATTTGTTAAATATTAAAGTTGAAGCTTGAGAAATGTTTTCTTTATTTAAATTAAAAATTGTTTGCTTAATTAATAATAATGTTTCCAACTCGTCACGAATGTTTTGACTGATGTCTTTTTCACCAGTTTGATTTTCCATAAAAATGAAAAATTATTTGCGAAAAAAATTTGTAAACTTTTAACCTCAAATAGTCAAATTTTTAAATTCAATTATGGCTTACGATCTTAAATTTGATTGAAACCGTATTGTCATTACAAGCTTGTTTCATTATTATCCCTATTTTCTTAAAAAAATGTGGAATATTATTCCCTCTATTGAGTTGATTCAATCTTCTTTTTCTCTCAAATATCTGAAAAAAGAAAGTGAAAGTACCTTATTTTAAGAAGGTTTTGTTAT
Source organism: Histomonas meleagridis (assembly GCF_020186115.1). Lineage (NCBI taxonomy): Eukaryota > Parabasalia > Tritrichomonadida > Dientamoebidae > Histomonas > Histomonas meleagridis. Next base: position 1,202 of record NW_027150864.1, read on the forward strand.
ATTTGAACTCTTATGAGTATTTATGAATGAGTTTATGCTTTTGGTAATGCCTTGAATTATTAGTCTCCAAATAAACGGTCGCCGATGTAAAGCAATCAAAAAGACATAATTTTTATCGATTCCCAGTAAACATGTATTTGTGTGTCCACTTTTTAGCTTCCAATGGTCAAATTTTGGTGGCCGGCGCAAAAAATAGAAATTTATAATTTTTATTATTGAGTCAATGTTTTTTATAATAATTTTTGTCAAAAAAATAATTTTCTTATAAAATTATAAAATTCTTATAAAATGGAATTTATAAATTGTAAATATTCTCTTAAAGAAATTTTATAAATTTAAATGAATTTAAAATAGTTTACTTATTTTTTTGCTTAAACATGTTATTTATCAAAGATTCTTTCATGCCAATTTTGTGTGATAAAATCTTTTTCGTAAATTCAAAAGCAAATTTTGGAAGAATTTCAGAAATATTTTCTTTTATATTTTCCAGATCCATTGTCATTACTTTAATTCCAATTTGAATGGATTTGATTTCTTTGTTTAACTCTTCAATTTCTAATAAAGCAAGAGTTTTACTGTATTCATGTATATCAATATTTAATGTTACCACTCCAAATGCATTGTATTTATATTGTAGAAAATGTGCTTTTAATTCCTTGATTATTCTTTTCCCAATAATTGTATAAAACTTTATTTTATTTTCGCCAGAAATACAGTTTTTTGTTTCGTTTACCAATTTCTCAAAAAAATCACAAAATAATTTGCATGCTTTAGTTGCTTTATGTTCTATTTGTTTGTCGAGAAAGTCTGTTTTTTGTTGTTTATTAGAAAGTATTTTTCGAGTATTGGATATAATTAAATCGACACAATTTGATAATCCTTTTTCAATTTCTTTTTCAAGTTTTTCAATAAATTTTGCTTTAGATCTATTAAATCTAGCATGAGCTGTTGAATGATGAATAAGTATAGCTTTGAATGAATTTACATATTTTTCTTCAAGTAATAAAATAGATGAGTTTATCACCAATAATATTTTTAAATATGATTCTATATATCTACAATCATCAAAATTCATAAGATATTGAGAACAGCTTTTCACAAATCCCTCAATATAGACACACAATGATTTGTCAAGAAAACATGTTATAATGCTTATCATGTTTTTCTCCATTTCTTCAGGAAGAGATAATAGAGCACATCTTTCCCATGATTCATTAGCAATGCTCAAAATCTTAGAATATACAGTTTCATCAAATAATAAAAAAGGATCTATAACTTCATCATTTTTTAATAACTTTGAGATAATGTTAGTATTTCCTAATTTTTCGAGTTGATTCATTGGTTCTTCAATAATTTTTTCCATTGATTCACGAAGCACACATATTTCATATTCTCCATAAATTTGTTGGAAATCACGAAACACTTTATCAATAAGATTAAGAGAGGAATATTGCTTACTATCAAGTCTCCATATCTCTTCCAACATTTCTTTGGTTCTTTTATACATTTCATGTATCATGATACAAAATACAGACGAATTTTCTCTCATAAAGTAGTTAAGAACTTCGGAAACAAAATTTGAAACAAGTTGACCAAAAATACAGCGAAGCAATTTCAGTTTTACTTGTTGAACAGGATCGAATATGACATCAATAAATTCCCAAGCCTTTCTACATTCTTTTATAATAGCGTTACAAAATATATCAAATTTTTCATAAATAATATCTATAGGCTGCTTTAAAATTTCCTCATTAAAATGTAATTCAATATAATTTTTTTGAGTAAATAAAGGAAACATATTAATATAGACCCTAATTGCTTCTTGTCCTATCCCTAAGAATGAAAGGGATTTTATAATATCAGAAAGTTCTTGTAATTCATACGAATCTTGTGTAAGCATCTCCTTAAATTTATTGAGTAGTTGATTAGATAATATTTTTCTATATTCATCCAAATTATTCTTTGCAATTTCCACATTTGATTTTCCTTCTGTTAGATCAATTATTTTGATTAATTTTGATATATATTCTGCAATTAAATATGTATTTTCTGTTGGTAATATTTTATTGATTTTGGAAAGAGTGGTATTTAGATCCTTATCTGAGTTAAATATTTGTATACATTCTAAATAGGTAATTATTGTATCGGCCTTTCTAACAATAGATGTTGCTGTTTCCAGAAGATCTGTAATATATGTAAATTCAGTGGAAAGTTTTGAGCTATTCTCAGATAAACATTTTGATTGTAAATATATATTTGTAAGATTTGAATCAATAACTTTAAAATCGCTACAAAACTTTTCTTTAATAGTTGCAGCACTTTGATTTAAACATTGAAGTTCATTGATCTTTTCTTTTTGAAGTTCTTGTAGTTTCTTTTGATGTTGTAAAAGAGCAGCTTGAACATTCAGAAATTGAAACCCGATAATCTCTTTTTTCATACTTTTGTCTTGTTCATATGGCTTTAACATAATTTTATCCAAAATACATATAATGTCATCAAATGGATCCATTAAAATCAAAAACTATTTTGCTTTTGCGGCTTAAATGGTTCCTTTAATTACTATAATTTTTTTAATTAAATATTGGAATACTCTCGCTAAAATAAATATGTTAAAGTTAATTAGCAAGTAAAAAATATTCTTGTGAATAAATTGAAGATGTTTTAACAAATAAATTTTATTTGGTTTTTGAAATCATGATTAGCTACAATTTTAGAAAAAAAAAAATTTTAAGTTTTGAAATCCATTTAACAAATCAATGTTATTTTCACTTGATTCTTCTATGCAAATTAAACAGAAACAAAAAAGATTCAAATTAAGATTCCAAAGTTAAATTTGATCGGCCGAAAATAAATTCAATTATAAATAATCGTACTATAATGCTCTTCCATCTCCTTTTTCTGTTTATTGTTACCGGTTTATCAACTCTTAAACAAGGTGATGACCCTTACAAAATACTCGATGTTCCTAAGTCAGCAACAAGACAAGAAATTAAAGCTTCATTTAGAAAACTTACAATGAAATATCATCCAGATTTAAATAAAAATGAAGATACCACAGCAAAGTGGGTGAAAATCAATGATGCTTATGAGCTTTTAAACGATCCAGATAGGAAAGCACTTTATGATCGTTTTGGATCAATTGCTGACGAAATACCAACAACTTCATCAAAATCAGAGAACCCATTTGCAGACTCTGACGAACACTTTTTTGCTCAATCAGATAACATTCATATTGAACCAAAGACACCACTTGCAACAGTTGTTAATTATGAAAGTTTTATTTCCGATGGAAACGAAATATTGTTTTTAGTTTATAGTTCAATGGCATGTCCTGAATGCCAACAGACTCTTCAAATCTTTGAAAAATTTGCAGAAAGATATCAAAAGTATTGCAAATGCGTCAGAATTGATGTTGCTTACAGTGCTAGCCTTGCTAAGGACCTAGGAGCTGAAGGGATGCCAACAATTCTTTATTACAAGAAAACCGAGCAAGGCAAAATTTCCGATTATATTCCATACAAAATCACGCAAGTTCGTCAAATTTCACAATTTCTTGCTTCCCATTGGAGTTGTTCTGTGAATATTATCAATACAGAGAAAGAATTTGATGATTTTATGAATGATTCAATGGGTTCAATTAAAGTCATCCAATTTGCTTCCACACCCCAACCCAGCATTCAGTACAATTATCTTGCCCATTTATTCCACAAAAATGTTACATTTGCATTAATTCCGAAAACCGCCAAATCTCTTCTTTCCAAGTACAAAGTTAATTCTTTCCCAACTTACTTAATGTTTCGCCACAGCCTTTCAAGTCCAACATATTTCACTTCCATTAAACCACTCCAAAACACGCTCGTTGATTTGGGGTACCCCATTATGATGCGTTTGCATCGTTACAATTTCCAAAGCGAATGTTCACCCAAATGTTTAGTACGTTATGGGGAAGGATCTAAAGATTTAATTCGCTCTTTATCAACATATAAATTTTCGACCTATTTTGTAAGTAGTTCTTCTTCATCACTTAAATCCTTAAACATTTCAATTAATCAATGGGTTTTCATTAATACCAAAGAAAAATATTATGTTCCGATCAACAATGATAATTATGAACCGAATAATCTTCAAGAATTCATTAATGATTTTGATAAAATCGAAGATAATGAAAAGATTAAACTTCCGGATGATTTTAATCTTGATTTTGAACTAAGTTATTTCTTTAAAATGTTTAAATTAAATTATATTAATCGATTAATAATTTATGTTCGTTCACATTTCCAATTATTATTGGTCATGGGCGCTGTTTCAATTGACTTAATTTGGTTCTTGATCGGAAAATTAAGAAAAGCAAATAAGAAAAACAAAGAAAAGAAAAACAGAAGAGAAAAAATTAATATAAAAAATGAAGAAATCGAAAAAATAGAAAATGAAGAGAAGAAATTGTTAAAAGAAAATAAGAAATCAAGAAAGGAAAGAATGCAGACAATGGCCGACGATGAAACAGAAGAAAAGAAAAAGGAAGAAATAGATCAACAAGAAAAAGATGATTTTCTTGATGGAAAAATTCATTAAATAAATCTATCGCACATTCAAAATTTCTATTGAGAACTCAAAAAGTGGTTTTTCAGAGATTTATTTCCATTTTGGCGCACGATAGAAAAATGTAATTTAAAATGTAAAAAGTGATTAAAAACATTAGGAAATGAAGGAATTAATACAGAGTGTTATTGCTATGTTGATTTTCGAATGACATTTTTTCCGTCAAAAGAATAATTGTGAAGATGAGGAGAAAGTAATTCCCAATTCTCATCCATCCATTTGATCATCACTGATTTGCGACGTTTGGCATCCCTGTCTTGGGTGATTTGAGCATCTTTAGCAAGATTAGATGAAAGAATCTTGAGTTCAGCTAAAGAAATGCTAGATCCAAAAATCCTTTGGATTTCCTTCCACGGCCTACTTTTTTTCCAATCGAAATTTCTTAGGCGTGTTGCGATTCTGATTGTTTCTTCTGAAAATTCAGAATTGTTAAGTTGTGTTTTGTCTAATGAGTTGCTTATAATACCAAGAAGAGATGCTTCATCACCTACATTATTTTTTGTATTAAAATTTGCAGTTGTAATTATTGGTTGTGATAAGATATCAGACAAATTTTCAAGATTTTTAATTGAGTCTTGTAAATATTCTGGGTTTGATCTTAAAAGTTCGATTAAATAATCTCCTAATCTTCTTAATTCTGTGATTTCTTTGTTTGTCATAAAGAATAAAAATTAACGGTCAATACGAAAAAATAAAAAACATGTTTTTACAAAAATAATTATGAGTAAACACCACCCATGTTTGCTTCGCGAATTTTGGCAATGTGAAATGAATGTTGTGATATTTGAGCAGTATCAACTTGAATGATATCATTGAATGAATCTGCCCATAACTTGATTGATTCGGCTGAAGCACCGTTTAATGTTTCTACAACGCAACATACTTCCACGTCAACATCTTTGATCTCTCCAAATAGAAGCAGCCCAGCGGAAATATTAAAAACCTTATTGTTAATTGGAAGTTTTTTCTCTTTATTTTTTCTTGAGAGGTAAAACAACGTTGGTGCTTCTACTTCTCCATGAAAATCTTTTTGATTGATTGAATCTAGAACAATAATTCTTTCAGGTTTAACGAGTTCAAAAATTGTATCAACACATTCTCTTGTACATAACTCAGGTCTTTCAAACGAGATTAGTGTGACATTATTAAATTTGAAAACTTCATTCCTAATAGATCGAACGAATTGTAAAACTGGCTCTTTTCCATTTGAATAATCAATGGGGTTTGTGATATCATTAGTTGTAATGACAAAATATCCTATTGGCATCAAATTTAAATTTTCAGTAATTGCTGATATTAATGAACAGGACGAAGGTGTAACAGAACAAATACAAACCTTATTTGTTATATCACCTCCAGAATATTTTAATGTAAAAATTTGGTGATCTTCCTCAGAAAGATCTTCAAATGCAAAAATTGTTTCCATTTTATAACCATTTTAACGCAAAAATAACCGTTAAGAATAAAAAATGTTTATATTGTTTCTTCAAGCCATTATTTGTGTTGAAGAAACAGAATATAAACAGTGTGAACAGGTTGGATACTGTTATCGGAATCGTGAAGTTACAAAACAATATTGGAAATTATTAAGAAATTCCTTCGAATTCCATTCTGATTATTTCCAAGCTCTAATTTTAGATGAAAAACATGACAAACAACTTGTTCTTTTTATATATTTTTTGCAATCAGGAATACGTTTTAGGATAGAACCAACTGAATCAGAATCATTCAAACGTTATGACACTGCTAAAGATAACACTATCATAAATTCTACTGAATTATTACTTACATGTCAAATTAATCATGGCCAAAATCAAACACATATTTTCCTCAGGTGTTTTGATACAACAGTTACTATCTCTATCAATCCATTTTTTGCGACTATCTCTGATAGGCTTGGTAAGATTGTTACTATCAATTCAGATGACACAGCAATTTTTGAATTTAACCGTGATCGAACCAAATATCCACATTTATTTGATAGCAATGATTTTAATGGCATTATAGACAAAATTCCTAATGGGCCCACTTCTGTTGCGCTTGACTTTTTATGGCATGGTGACAATGTTCGTCTTCATGGATTACCAGAGCACACGTTAAACTTAACGTTACCATTTACTACAATTCGGCATCGTAAAAACGAAGGAATTGAATATCAACCAATCACAGATCCGATTCGACTTTTTAATGTTGACATTCATCGTTATGAAATCGGTAATCCGATGTCAATGTATGGCAGTATTCCATTTCTTTTAAGTCGTACAACACGACGTTCATCAGGAATATTTTGGTCAAATCCGACAGAAACGTGGGTTGATATTAATGAAGAACGTGGTGGCTTAAACACGCGATTTTTATCAGAAGGAAGTTTTATTGACTTTTATATCTTTGAAGGGCCTTCACCGAAAGAAGTTATAAATGAATATTTACATATAACAGGATTTCCACAACTTCCACAAACATTTTCATTTGGATTTCATATGAGTCGATGGGGCTATGAAAGTAGTACTGAAGTTCGTCAAGTTATTCAATCATTAGATGAAGCGTTAATTCCACACGAATCAATCTTTCTTGACATTGATCATACGGATGATAAAATGTATTTTACGTTTCATCCTCAAAATTTTTATGATGTTGAAGCATTACAAGATGAAATTGATCCACTTGAAAGAAAACTTGTTGCAATTATTGATCCGCATTTAAAAGTTGATTATAATTACCCAATATTTGATCAAGCATATAAACATAAATATTTAGTGACAACTCGATTAAGTAATGAATACGTTTCGAATTGTTGGCCAGGAGAATCAGTATGGATTGACTTTTTAAATCCTTGGGCATGTGAATGGTGGGAAACGTTATATGATTTTAAGAATTATAAAGGAAGTACATTAACATTATATATCTGGAATGATATGAATGAGCCATCAGTCTTTGGCGTACCAGATCATACATTCCCACGTGATTTAATCCATTATGGAAACATAGAAAATAGAGAAGTTCATAATATATATGGACAAAAAATGATCGCTTCGACATATAATGGTTTAATGAAACGTGACGATGATATGGATGATCGACCATTCATATTAACACGTTCTTTTTTCGCGGGATCACAAAAATATGCATTTACATGGACAGGAGATAATTCTGCGACGTGGGAACACTTAAGAGTTTCTTTGCCAATGATTCTTTCATTGGGTGTAAGCGGAATGCCTTTCGTGGGCGCTGACGTTGGTGGATTCTTTGACTCGCCAAGTTTGGAGCTTCTCGTTCGTTGGTTCCAACTCGCCGCTTGGTGTTATCCATTCTTTAGATGTCATTCGCATCATAAAAGCGAAAGAAGAGAGCCTTACTTATTAAAAGGAGGATATTCGGAGGCAGTAAAGTTGGCAATAAGAGAAAGATATATGTTGTCCCCTTATTGGTATACATTGGCAAGAATTGCAAATGTTTCGGGTGAACCTTTGGTGAGACCGATTTGGTGGGAATTCCCAAACGAAACAAAATTTGCTGATGTGGAAGATTGCGTAATGGTAGGGAGGTCAATTTTAGTATTACCTGTGCTGGAGGAAAAACAAACTCAAAAAAAGGTTTGGCTTCCTTTGCAAAGATGGTTCGATTTTAGAACGTTAAGAGAAAAAACAAACAAGAAAACCGCCGAATCCTTTGAAACGCCCCTATCGGTAACCCCTGTGCTAATTAGGGGTGGCTCGATTTTGCCCGTTAAAACATGGATGAGAAGAACAACTTATTTGATGTTAAATGATCCATTTACATTAATAGTGGCATTGGATGATCAAGGAAATGCAAAGGGAGAGTTGTATTTGGATGATGGAATGACATTTCAATTTTTGAAAAATGATTTCATTCATAGAATATTTACATATGAAAATGGTGTCCTTAAAAATACAAAGCACAACGAAACAGAAATCGAAAAAGGTGAGTTCGTCAATAAGTATAGAGCAAAAATCGAAAGAATTAAAGTTGTAGGATTTGAAAGAAAACCTATCTCAGTGAAAGATGAAAATGGAAATAAGTTTGAAATAGAGTATATTGATGAGGTATTGGTTATTCATAGAGTGAATCTACCAATTAAAGAAAATTGGAAAATTACTTTCGATTTTATTGACAACGAATTATAATATATTTTTTGTTCTAAATATAAATAAAAATGTTTTCTTTTCTATTTTGATCTTTAAAAATGTTTTAAGATTTGGAAATGATGAAATAAAATCTAACAAACCCAGTCAATCTAGAAATGGCCGAAAGCGCAATCATATCAAGCAAAAAATTAAAATCTATTCAGCCTGCTCTTTATGTAATCATTGATGGCGCTAATTTAGTTCTTCATACCTCTATGCCTCGTATGCTTTGTAAATCAGATGATATTGAAATTAAATTTTTAAAATTAGAGCCATCACAAGTAAATATCGAAGAGTTGTTTCATACATTAACTTATTTACAGGGAACTGCACTCAATTTAGCAGGTTATCAACGAATATTTATCAGAACAGTTGATCTAAAATTAATTCAAATCGATCCTAGGATGTCAATTCCTTTATTATTTCATGATTTCCGAAAAATGGTGCATACATTTGTAACAGAAGGAATTCTTAAATCAGTCGATGGTAATTCAATTTTAATGAAATTTGTCAAAAATAACATAGGCCAATCAATTCCACCAGGCATTCCAAGGTACACATTATACACAAGTGAAGATGACAAAATTACACCACCAACTGAATTTTGCAAATCAGGACCAATTGTGATTTACGTTCATCTAAACCCACAAAATCAATCTTATGATGAAATCATGCAAGGATCATTTTGTATTTCAAACGACAATTTGAGTACAGGATCTGTTATTCAAAGAGTTGTAAAAGTTTATGAAGAATTAAATAATATTTGGTAATCATGTAAAAATTTATTATATACATTGATTTTGCTAACTAAGATCAAAGCATAATAGAAAAAATATAAAAACTGCTTAATAATTTTTTTTTAGTTTAATAAAGATGATTAATCATCTTGATTTTTTTTTGAGCTTTTCACTTTTGCAAAAGAATTTATATGAAATTTTTGCACATGTACAAGAAAATATAGCGACTGGAAATTGTGTAACACAAAAATAAAAATTCTTCAAGAAAAAAGTGCTACTTTAGCATACAAACGTTGGAACATAATTCAAAAATCAAACACAGTTCTTAATATTTCTATTGAAAATTACCAACGTTTATAAAACGTTAAAAAGTGGGCGAATGAAGTGCAACAAAAAATGGAATCAGACTATGGACCTGAATACAGGGCTAAAGTAATCTTCCTTGGTGATCAAGCAGTCGGCAAAACATCTCTTATTAAAAGGTATAAGGATAATTTCTTCGATGGAAATTATCAACAAACCATGGGAGCTGCATTCTTTAGATTCACTCAAAGCTACAATGGAAGCAATGTTGCCATTGATGTTTTTGATACTGCAGGGCAAGAACAATATAGATCTATTTCACCATTTTACTATCATGATGCTCAAGCATGTGTTTGTGTTTTTGATGTATCCGAAAAAGCTTCTTTTGAAAGTGTTGACCAATGGATCAATGATATTCAAAACAATACAAATAGTACAAATCCAATTATATTTATTGTAGGAAACAAGTCTGATAAAGCCAATTGTAGTTTTAAAACTGAAGCAATGGAATATGCAAATTCTTTGGGCTCAGGTATTTTATTTACTTCTGCAAAAACAGGAGATAATGTCGAATATCTTTTCAAGTTAATCTTCGATACCATATGCAGTAATAAAATATTTGAAGGCTCAGTAATATGCGAAGAAAAACTTGATTTAAAACCTAAAACAGATGAGGGAAATCCTCCAACACATAAAAAATGTTGCTAATTTTAAATAAAAGTTATATAAACAATGAAAATAATTTTTGCAATTTAACTTATGATAATGGGAATAAAAAGTAAGAACAAAGTATATATACGTATAATTCTTAAAAATTAAATTAAAAATAACTTCGAGAAAGGTTAGATAAATGCAAATACTTTATGTAAAACATTTGATGAATTTCTTTTTCTCTTTTAGAATGCGCTTTAATATTCAATGATTTCAAACAAGTAACAAACATTTTTAAAATTAATTAAACCAAAAAATCAATAAAACATTTTATTTAATGAAAGTTATGAACATATTTACATCGATTCATTTCGCTTGTCTCATCAATTGGTATACCCAAGAAAGAAAGTTCTGTTGGATTTGGTTTCCCGATATGAAGATCATCTTTAAGAGCTTGAATGAAGAAGTGTGGAAAGTATGGACCGAAAAAAGAACCATCAAGCTGACATTCAGTATCATATACATCATTGCATAAAGGACAAAATGTCTTAACTGTGAATTCGCCTGGGTTTGGGGAAAGACCAATAGGTAAAAGATGTTGTCGATTGCATCCAACCCTTGGACAACATCCATATAATCCAGATTCAAAACGTTGCTGCATAAATCTGACTCCTTGAAAAGTCATGAGATATCGAGAATGGATAAGACCATATAATATTTCTGCTTTTTTTTCTAGTTTCGCTTGTTCACTTGAAGATAACGAGTAATCAAAAAAATTTCCGCGAATCAACTTTAACGCATTCCGATAATCATCAACAATACTGTTAAGGCCAAAAAGATTAAAATCATCATTTATATATGTTTCATCGATTGGACAAAGCCATTTGTTATTTTCGACAAAATCCAACACCCATTCAGAACAACTGACATTTGAATCTGATTCGAAGTTTTTTGTTTTTTGTTTAGGGTAATGGTCTTTCTGTATGATTTGGTTGAATAGAAACATTGGAAAGACAATTCACTAAGTTTGTTCGGATATGTGAACTTTTTGGCAATAATATTTTTTCAGAATAATTTTAATATTTGAGAGTAAACAATTTGACCGAAATATAAAAAAACTTCTAAATGCAAAAAGATGAACTAACTCAAAAACCATTAGAAAACAGATATATTCAATATCTTCGAACCATTCATGATATTATTTGGAATCTAAGCGACGAAAATTTCAAAAATTCTATTAATTTATTAATGAATTTATTTGATACACAATTACCATTTTCATTTAACTTAGTTACGAGTCAATTAATTTATTCATCATTTATTTCACAGATGAAGAATTTTGGTATTTATCTTCATTTTATGAAAGCAATTGAAATAAAAGAAGAAGAAATCAACAAAAACATAAACAAAATCATTGAAATATTTGCCAAATTTTTAAATGGTTTAAACACTAAAGAATCATATTATCTATTAGAAGTAATGATAGAGCAATGTTTAATTGATCCTAAGAAATTTTCATATGTAACACATTATCCAACTAAAGAAGAAATTTCAAATTCAATTATTAAAGATCCATTTTGCCAACAATTTTATGAAACAACAAAAGAAGTATCTAAAAATGATTGGGAACTTCATAAGAAGTATGTATCAGAAGGAATTAATCCGAATGCACTTGCGAAAATAATACGAAACGATGAAATCGAAAAACTTCAAGAAATATCATCACAAGAAAACTTTGATTTTAATCAAACAATTAAACCATCGCTATATGAAAAATGTTCTTTTATTAATGAAAAAAATGTCACATTAATTGATTATGCAGCATTTTTTGGATCAGTTCAATGTTTTAATTTTTTACTTAGGAATGGTGCTAATGTAACAAATACAGGCAAATATGCAATTGCAGGTGGAAACTTAGAGATTTTTCATTTATGTGAACAAAATCATATAAATTTTGAAGATGTTTATGAAATAGCAATCGAATTCCAACGAAATGATATTTTTCATTATCTTTATGAAAACAAATTTATTGAAATCAATGATATAAATAAATTAGGAAGAAAATGTATTACTCATAATAACTATGAAATTTTATCATTTTTAGAAAACGAAAATATGAAAATTGATGATTCAATTATTAATGAATCAGCAAAAGTCGGAAATATATTTTTACTGAAACATTTTCTTGAGAAATATCAAATTCCAAAAAATGTTTTAGCTTATTCTATTGAATTAGGAAATATCGAAATAGTAAAATATATATTAAAACAAAAAGGTTTTGATATAAATGCTAAAAATGATATTTAATTTTTTTGTTTATTATTATAATATAATATTTGGAATTTGTTTAAATCATTTTGGACTGCTTTAATGGTCGCATCTGAAAATGGTTATACGAAAATTGTTAAATTACTTCTTGAATATAGAGGAATAAATCCTAATTCTAAAGATATATTTTTATTTTATTTAATGTTAATTAAAATGTTTTAATATATGATAATTATATTTGGTATTTATTCATATTATTTAGAACTGCACTTATGTGTGCATCTGAAAATGGTTATACTGAAATTGCAAGATTACTTTTAGAACAAAAAGGTATAAATGTTAATGCAAGAGATATATTTTTAAGTTATTAAAAGTTAATTTTTATGATTTTATGTTTTAGTATTATATTTGGAATTTAATCAAATGATTTGAAACAGCTCTTATAATGTCATGTTGGGAAGGATATACAAGGATTACAAAATATCTTCTTGAACAAAAAATAATAGATATTAATATAAAAAATATCAATTTTTATGTTTTTTAATGTTTAGTTTAAAGATTTTGGGTATTAAAATAATATTTGGAATTTATTTAATTAATATTGGAATGCTCTTATGTGTGTATCTGAAAATGGACATGTTGCAATTGCTCAATTACTTCTTGAGCAAAAAGGAATTGATATAAATGCGAAAAATAATATTTAATTCAAAATCTTGATGTTTTCTTGTAAGAATTGGAATTTGTTTTCGTGATATAAAACAGCTTTAATGTGTGCAACTGAATCCGGTAATTATGAAATAGTTAAATTACTTGTTAACCAAAAATTAATTGAACTAAATGAAACAGATATTTCATATATATTTTCAATATTAAATTTTTAAATATTGGGTTTATAAATTTTATTTGGAATATGTTCATATTTTATTGGTCAGCACTTTTATATGCATCTTATAAAGGACATATAGAAATAGTAAAATTATTATTAGAACAAAAAGGAATTAATATAAATACTGTTGATGTACATTTTAATTTATTAAAATTTAATTCAACAATTTAAAATTTTATGAAAATTTTTGGAAATTATTTAAATGATTTCGGACAGCTCTTTTATGTGCATCTGAAAATGATCAACCTGAAGTTGTTAAATTACTTCTTGAACAAGAAGGAATTGATATAAATGCAAAAGATGTTTTTATAGTTATAATAATGTTTAACTTAAATTTTTACAATTTCAAAATTATATTTGGAATTTATTCATTTTATTTTGGTCAGCACTAATGGTTTCATCTAATAATGGACGAGTTGAAATTGTGCGATTACTTCTTGATCAAGAAGGAATTACTATTAATATGAGAGATGTTTGTTTATTAAATTTGATGTTTTTTCTAATTTTTTGGTCAAGTTTCAAAATAATATTTGGCGTTTATTTGAATGATTCCAAGCTCATCAAGAATGTATACATTGTTAAGCATTATAATGCGTTTTGTTTGATTAGAAAATGTTAAAAAATTAAAAAGTGAGCATGTTTAATTTCTTCCCATTAAAGGTTTTATATAAATTGTCTATAAATAAAAATATCTGTTTTATTCTTGTTGTGTTCACAATCATTTTCGATTATTTTGATAATATCCTCATACATTTATCACAAATCGATCAGAGTTCCTAAAACAATATCTTTACTGCTGTGAAAATGCCACATAATGTTCAAACTTGAAATCAAATTTGTTTCCTAAGATGCTGAAAAATTCCTTATTCTCAATTTAGTAGAGTATCTATTTACTACAATTACTTATGAACCTTGATTCCAATTATGAAACCTGCATTTTGACTCTTTTTGCTTTATTTGAGGGGAAACGGTTGGTCTCTCAATTATGGGCAACATTAACCGCATTCAAAAAACAACTGAAAAATGTTTTTAAATAGTTTACTGAGTTTCATAACAGAACTTCCTTTTTGGCAACATGTTGCAATCATTTTCCATATTTTTAATAATACCTTCATGTATTTATCTCAGAAAGATCAATTTTTCTGTATCTTTGCCTATGAATGTAACTCATTCCAATGTTCAAATTGAAAATCAAACTCAATCATTTCTTACTTTATTCGAAAACAAATATTTATATATGAAAAAAGATTCCAATTATATTATCGAGATTGTTTTATTGATTCAATTTGCAATCAGTATCACATGCTTCGTTTTTGAAATCTTTTTTTTGTTCAAGAAATTTATTTTATTAAAGCGGTTCACATGTTTTGCAGCAATTAAAGAAATTATTAAAATAAAAAAATTCCCATTTATTTTGTTACTTTTTTCTCACACATGTCAAGTGTTTTCTTCCTATAATAATACTCTCACGATCCAAAAAACGACTGATTTCACACAAGATTATTGTGATTCAACGATTCATCTTCTTGTTTATTCAGTTACTTCTATTCCATCTACTTCATTTATGGAATGGCCTTTATTAGAAACTGTTGTCATAGGTGACTCAGTTGAAACCATTGGCAATAATGCGTTTATTTCATGTCCAAATTTGATTTCATTTAAAATGGGTAAAAATGTTCGAACAATAGGCGTAAATATTTTAAATAGCTGTCCAAATTTAGTAGATGTTTACCTTGGAGAAAACCTACGAAATCTTGGCGCTTGTATATTTTCTCAGTGCAAATCACTAAAGGAAATCATAGTTCCATCTTCAGTTAATACCATTGAGATCTCTGCTTTTATATATTGTGAAAAATTAGAAACTATTTTTATTAGAGGTCGAATCGATTCGATTAGCGATACTGTGTTCACACACTGTACAAATCTCAAATGTTTTTATTATTATGGAAAAACAAATCCAACTAGCATTGGTGATAGAGTATTTGATGAAACTACACTTACAACAATTATGACATTATCGACATATGTTGATGATACATTTTGCGATTTGCAAGTTAAGAAAGGATCAATTATTGCTGGATGCTCACCAATGCCAACATTAGAGTTAACACCATCTAAACCATTTACATCATCACTTACATTTCCAAAATCGAATACATTTAGTCAATCAAATACATTTACTAAATCAAATACATTTTCACAGTCAAATACATTTAGTCAATCAAATACATTTACTAAATCAAACACATTTTCACAGTCAAATACATTCACTAAATCAAATACATTTAGTCAATCAAATACATTTACTAAATCAAACACATTTTCACAGTCAAATACATTTACTAAATCAAATACATTTAGTCAATCAAATACATTTACTAAATCAAACACATTTTCACAGTCAAATACATTTACTAAATCAAATACATTTAGTCAATCAAATACATTTACTAAATCAAACACATTTTCACAGTCAAATACATTTACTAAATCAAATACTTTCACTAAATCAAATACATTTATACAAAACACATTAACTGTTTATTATTCTATTTCTCATTCTTATACTTTAACTTTAATATTTTCATATACGCAAACGTTATCTATTAAATTATCATTTCTAACGAATACAAACACATTATGGATAACAGGTTCAATGAGTACAATAATTGTTTCACAACTTATATTTTATGAATATACAGTTGTTATATATTCTTCTTATTATAGTTTTTATTCTAATTTCTTTTCAATATATTATCAAGATGAGAATATTAACAATAATAACAACAATAATAATATTTATATTATCATTGGCATCATCATTGGACTTGTTGTTATTATTACGATATTTATTTTTGTATTCATTTATATTCGAAATCGAAACAAAGTTTTATCAGAAGAATCAGTAATTAGTTATGAAAACAAAAATTCTAATGAAATAACTTCATTTAATAATGGAATATCGATCACGAATATTGACGAAGATCCATTTGCAAATGATTTCAAAGAAGAAACTTTCACCAGAATTTAATAAAGAATTCATTTGTTAAAGATGTTAATGTATAAAAATCAAAATATTTCAATATAAGACTTTCGTTTTGTTAATAAATAAAAATATACCTATTACAATTTCATATTTATATTTTTTGAATTCCATTTATATATGATATTTTGTTTGAAATAATAATAATATTATTATATGGTGTTGATTCTTTAAGTTGAAAAATTGAAAATTTATATCTTTTTTCATAGTGTTACCAATAGATGAATTTGTAGTACGAAAATATAGTATTTGAGAGTGAGAAAAAATTGACATTTTCTGTTTATTTTATTAAATAAACAGAAGAAAATGATACTAATGAAATGCTTTTTTTATTGAACGATTACATCTATGTGCGCTCAAATATACTGTGGGTGAGTTCAAATTCAAAACGTTTATTTGACAAAGAACGTTTATAATTTGATATAGGCCGTTTATTAATTAATAACCAATGAATTCCGAAGAAACAGAGCAAACCAAATACAACGAAACAAATAATGCCTTCAAAGCAGCCCTACTAAAAACAGCAAAATCAAAAGATGTAAATAATGCGATTAAACTATATAAGAAAAATGTTGGAGAAAAACTTAATTTACCAGAAGCAGGATCATTAAACAAGTCAATTGACAAATGTTTTTTATCTCCGAATTTTCTGAAAGCAGATAAATCAAGGAAGTTTCTTTCGACTGTTGTTCTTTATTCTTTATTTCGGATCAGTGAAATTACATTAGCAATAAAGCAAGCACTTCAAGTAGCTAACACCGAGGCATCTACAACAATTGGTGATGTTATAGTTAATTCATGGCTTGCAGCAAATTCCAATGAAAAAGCCACAATAGAAACAGGGCTTCTAAAAGATATAATAGACTCATCAATATTATCAGCCTCACCAAGTTTCGCCAAAAACTGTAGAATGTTTTTAAATGCTTTTCATTCCAAACGGCGATTACGTAATCAACTCAGTAAATCAATGGTACACCTATATGAACCTGTCGTATTTCGATATCTTCATGCAGCCAATCCAATTGTCCGACAAAATACTCTTATGTTATTTGTTTCAGCATTTCCACTTCAATCACCAAAATTTTCTTCTGACAAAAATCTTTCACTTCTTGAAACTCAAATTGAAGAAATTCAATCATCATTATCCGATGAAAGTCCGAAAGTTCGTTGTGAAGCTGCTAAATCAACATGTCGAATACTTTATGAATGGTGGGATTTAATTCCACCTCAACCTCGAACAGAATTTATCAAATACTTATCAACTGAATTATGTTTTGATGGGTCATCATCAGCTGTACGATGCGCAGTTTTAGAAGGACTTGATTTTCTTTTACAACGTGCTGAAAGCATTGAAAGCATTGTTCAATATTTACCAAATCTTGGATATCTTTTACATGATCCTGTTGAATCCGTAAGAATTCAATTCATTAAATTACTTACAACAATTAATCCATTTGATAATATTAACATTTTTAAATTGGTTCATATCGACCATTTAATTTATAGAATGAAATTTGATACTGCTAAATGTTCCGAAGCAATTTGTCAACTTTTACATCCATCACTTTTCCCTCCGCCTATAGACAAGAAAAAAGAACATGCTATAAATACAAGAAGAGTTGCTAGATGTCTTTTTTTAATGCGAAAAAGTCTTTCTGCAGCCGAAAAGTTTTATAAGTGTCTTCCAAAATATGTTTCTGTTGATGAAATTTTATGTTTTTTACGTTTTGCGTATTTTTGGTCTGATAAAGTTATGAAGGGTCAAAATCCTAAACTTCCAAGTGTTAAATTAGTTGATACTGATACAGAAATGGTTCTTCCTCCATTTGAAGATGTTGATGATTTAGAAAAACAAGAATTGAAACCAGAATGCGCAATATGGGTTATTATATCATCAACAATGGAAGCAGTTGCTGCACGTGTTAAAGATTCTGAACAACTCACTGAAATGAGGAATCGAACTTTTCCTAATTTAAATCCTCAAATGTTATTAACAAAGTTGAATCCTGAATTACATTCATTTCTTTTTAGGTTTTTATCATTATTTCAACCTGCTTCTGGTGAAGATAATATGGTACTTGAATATTTACAATCGAATGATAATGATGCATGGTCAGATGCACTTAGATGTTTAGTTAAATGGAAAACAATTCAAACATATTTTCCAAATTTAGTGAAAGTTATTTCAGATACTGTAACATTAAATGAAAATGAAACAAATATCGATGAATTAATACGTTCAATTCGATTTTTATCATTTATTTTTGCACATTCAGAACTTAGGAAAATTGTTATTTCTCAATCAGATATAATTCAAGAATTATTAAGTAGTTTAAATAAGTTTGTTCCTATTCTTTTATTAAAATTAAATATTCCATTCGAATGGAATGAAAATATTTCAATTTTATTTGATAATGATGAAAATTCCGAAATTTCACCTGAAGAAGAAATCGAAAGAATTAGTCAAAACTCTGAAAGAATTGCGAATGAACTTCCAGGTCAATGTTTAATACAAATAATAGAATTATCTATTGCGCTTAGAGTCCATTTAGCAATTCAAGTATTACAAGAAAAAAATCCCGAACTATTTGAAACATCAATACATATTATTCATAAATCAATATTTGAACTTTTTGTTCCAGGAATTTTAAGTGTATATAATGAAGAAACATTAAATGATGAAGAATCATTACCTTTTCAAGTGTTGAAAACTTTAATGACTCTTTTTGCGGATATGTTATCTTTACATGTATATGATGGAGAACCATTTTTCTCTATTTTAAGTGTTTATATAAATGCTATTGAAATAGAAAATGGTTATGGAGTTAATGTATATAATCTTGCATATGAATGCTTAGCAAAAATCTGTTTGAGTATTGCTGTAGATGCACCTCAAACTAAAGATGAAGTACATCCTGCACATCCAATTATTTTGAAAATGGTAAATGAAGCTAAAACTGATGTTTCAATTGATATTGTGAAACATTTAATTAATTCTTTAGCTAAAATACAACTCAAAAAGAAATCATTGCCATGGCTAATAGATACACTTACAGATGTCTTCTCAAATGAAGAAGAAAGAAAAGAAGAGGAAGAAGATATAGATGATGAAGATGAGGATAAATCAATTAAATCAATTAAGAGTTTAAGAAATCTTATAAATGAAACTATTGTTAAATTGTCAAATGAATAAATTTTTTATATAAATATTTTCATTTGTCGTTTTCAATACAATTGTTATGTTATGTATATATATTGTTGTATGTATGGTTGGATTTAACAAATATGAACACAAAAATTGCACAATTTATATAAATATGGATTTTGTTTGTTTTTAAATGGTTAAATTTTTTTTTTATGTTATCATTTTTTATTCTCAAAATATTGTAATAATTTTACTATTTCTGTTTGATTTTTCGAAGATGCAAACATAAGTGCTGAATGATATGATTTAAATAATTACCAAAAAAAAAATTTTGAAACATAAAAAAGTTTAACGAAAACATATCTTTAGCATTAATATCAATTCCTTTTTGTTCAAGAAGTAATTTAACTGTTTCTGTATGACTTTTTCTGATGCTTTCATAAGTGCTGTATTAAATAATTTAAATAATTTCCAAATATTATTTTGAAATATAAAATTAATAAAACATGTTTTAAATAAAACAAATTAATATTTTGATCATTAATATTGAATATTTTTAGATCAAGTAGTAATTTAACTATTTCTGTATGACCTTTTTCTGATGCTAAAATAAGTGCTGTATTAAATAATTTAAATAATTTCCAAATATTATTTTGAAATATAAAATTATTAAAATAAATCCAAAATAAAACAATTAAATATTTTTAGCATTAATATCAATTCCTTTTTGTTCAAGAAGTAATTTAACTATTTCTGTATGACCTTTTTCTGATGCGATCAAAAGTGCTGTTTTAAATATTTGAAATAATTTTTAAATATCATTTTAATATCTCCAATTATATAAAGAAAATCCAAACAAAACAAATTAAAATTATTTTCATTTATATCGATTCCTTTTTGCTCGAGAATATATTTAACAAGTTCAAAATTTCCTGATAATACAGAGAAAACTAAAATATTATTAGGAATTTGGTTATTTAGAAGAAAATGTTTAACCAAATATAAGTTTCCTATTTCTGCTGATTCATTTATATGTTTACTAATATTTATTTCTTTTTCCAAAAATGAAAGAATTTTATAATTTCCACTTTTAACACAAAAATAACCTAAAATATCTATATTTTCTTTCATTTTTTCTAATTTGTTTTCATAAATATATTTAAAGATATCATTTCGATGAAATTCAATTGCTGTTTCATATGCATCTTCAAATGATGAATGATTTTGCTCACATAAATGAATGATTTCTTCATTTCCACCTGCAACAGCGTATTTACCTGTGTTTTCTACATTTGCTCCATTCATAAGTAAATATTTAAAACATTTTACTGAAGAAAAAAATGCTGCATAATCAATTAATGTAACATTAATAAATGAATGATTTGCATATAGTGATGGTTGAATTTTAATATTATTAAATGAACATCTTTCATAAAGCGATGGTTCTATTTTTTGATTAAAATCAAAATTTGTTTGTGATGATATTTCTTGAAGTTTATCGATTTCATCATTTCGAATGATTTTTGCAATTTCATTTGGATTAACTCCTTCTTTAATTAATTTTTTGTGGAGTTCCCAATCATTCTTTGAAAGTTCTTCATAATTTTTTATGATTTCCTCTGCTAATTTCATTCTTTGCCTGATTGAACTACTCAAAAAACGGGTATTATTAACAATGAAGTCATTTTCTTCTTTTTTGTTATAATGCATAAAATAACCATATTGAAATTTTTTTGTTATGTTTGCATCAATTAAATTTTTACTAATCATATTCTCAATTAAAAAATAAGTTTCTTTTGAATCATATTTGGATATAAAATTTAAAAAATATCAATTATTTTTGGTACATCTTTATTTAATTCTTCTTCTTTTGCTTGAATTGCTTGTAAATAATTTATATACAAATCACATGTAATTTTTTGAGATGAAGAAAATGCAAAATAAATTAAAATACTTATGATTAAGTTATATGAATATGGTGAATTTGAATCAAATAGTTTCATTGTTTGTTCGATTGATAAATTCAAGTTTTCATCAGTTAAATGAAATATTATATATTCAAGAGAACTTTAGTTCTTCAAAATATATATCAAATTTACTGTTAAGATTTCTATTTGTGGAATATTCCATTTGCAAATGTAAGAAATGATAGCAAAAAAGTGACAAAATTTCAAACAAAATTACTTCTTCATTAAATAGATGTTTACTCTAATAAAATCCATCACTCGAAATTTTCGAGTCGAAAACATTTATTTTTTGAGTTATAATTACTAGAAATAAATAGTTTCAAGGATATTTTTTAAACAAAGAAAGAAGAGGTTAATCCATTTTCACTTTTTGTACGATGATAACGGTTTTTGCCCTTGGCATCGTGCTATCGTTTAAATGATTTTTTTTGCAAAATTTCAATGCTTATTTGTTCAAATCCTTAATTTGTAAATGTCGAACCTTCTCAGCTACAAATTTATTATCATTGGTTCAAGTGGTGTCGGTAAAACAGCTCTCTTAAAGAGGCTTGTAGAAAACACTTTTAAACAACAATCACAATCAACAATTGGTGTTGAATTTGATTCAACAATCATTGATATTGATAACCAACAGGTAAAACTTCAAATTTGGGATACAGCTGGTCAAGAACGTTTCAGATCCATTGCTAAGGCGTATTTTAGGAATGCAGTCGGTGTAATTTTAGCATTTGATATTACTGATAGAAAGTCATTTGACGAAGTAAATATGTGGATGGCTGATGTAAGAACACTCTGCGATCCTACTGCTGTTGTTATTTTAGTCGGAAATAAGGCTGATTTGGTAAATAAAAGAGTTGTCACACTCTCAGAAGCCGAACAGCTTGCTCAACAACAGCAAATCACATATTTGGAAACATCCGCAGCTGATGGAACAAATGTTAGAGAAGCTTTCGTTCGGGTTGCCACACAAATTTTCAGGCGTGGAGTCAAAACACCAATGCCACCACCAACTCAGTACACATCAAATACAACTAATTCTGGTTGCAAATGCTGAGTAAAAAATAATTTCTTTAACATTTAGTGGAAACTAAAATCGCTATCTCAAATAAAGGTTTTAAAAAGTTGAGTATTAAATGGTTTACAATTTCATAATTATGAAAACATGTTTTAGAACCCTAAAATAAACAATTTCCCACTAATATACAAAATTAAATAGAAAAGGAGAAAGCAGAAGAGCTTTTATGTGATTTATGTCCCAAAATATGGCTAAATACGAATAGTAGATTTATTGCTTTTGTTGACGGGATTCAGCTTTCTCGCGTTGTTGCTTTAAGAAAAATGGTACACGAACGTGGCGAAGGTTGGCATTACGAACACGAACAATACGACGGTGGCATGCGCATGAAACGCAGTAGAAGCATTTTTGATATGTCTTTGGGAATTCATATTCTTTGTAGATGGATGCATCCATAACATCTTTAGCAGATGAACTATCAACCATATTCTTGGTCATGAAACGTTTAATAGCCTTATCACGTGGAACCATACGACCGCAATTCATGCAGTTAACAATCTTCTTACGACCGGCGTTCATCTTTGAACGTCCACAGTTTCTCCTCTTTTGTGGCATGAAGAAAAGGAACGACCAAACCGTTAATAACCGAAATTGAACAATAACCGCTGGTCGACCCACCCCAATATTTTTTTTCACCCTGCGAATATTTAAATGCTGCTTTATTTCTTATAAAATTACGGATTATTTCATTTAAAAATTTCCAATGTGTTTATGTTTTACATTTGCCAGTTGGAAATGAAACAATTCAGGAATCAAATTGAAAATATCTAAAATTCTCCAGATCACATCAACTAACAAATTTTCTAGGTTTAGGCAATTGCATTTGTTCAACGTAACTTTTTCCAACATTATTACTTTTGTTTGATATCATGAAATTTAAAATGATTTGCAAAAAGTACAATACGTTAAAATCTTTTATTTAGTTGCGAATTACTGATTTGATATAAAGATATGCGAATGTAGCCATAATAAACTCACAATCGACTCTATCTAGGATTCCACCATGTCCGGGAATGACGTTACCAAAGTCTTTAAGTCCATGAACACGCTTAAGTCCGGAGGCTAAGAAACCTCCGAATGGTGCGATCAGAGATGAGAAAACATAAAAAACGATGGAATGAAGTTGAGCAGGGAAAGCTTCAAACGAGAAGCCAAAGATGTTGTATTGTTGTTTCACGAATTCCGGAGGCGGATTACATTCAGTGTGAAATGCAAATGGTTTTACATTTTCACAATATGTGAATGGAAATTTGGAAAACAGAATCGGGAGGAAGAACGAAATGGCAACGCAACAAAACAACGCACCAACAAAGCCTTCGACTGTCTTTTTTGGAGATAATGCAATCAAAGGAGTATGACCAAAGATACGTCCGCAAAAATAGGCACAACTATCATTCAGTGCGACCGCGCAAACTGAGTTAAAGAACCAGAACAAAGAGAAACGGGAAACTTTGACGTATAAATTTGCTGGTACAACAAGTAGAACAACGCTAACAATGGACCACCCTAAGCGATCAAAGGAATAAGCAAGATTGACTGGATTGAGACTGATAACAAATAAGACTAATAAAATGGATCCTATGAAGAAGCAAAACAATGCATGATATTTCATGAAACTACATTCACCTATAATTTCCTCAACAATTCCTGGAGCTGAAACTGCATATGATATTAAAGTTGTTAAAATATAAGGAAAGGCTTTTGTAAAAAGAGGTATTTTCTTTTCTTCTTCTGGTTTTCTTCCAGCAGCCATAAGTTCATATACAACGACATATTGTAATATAAAGATTTCAGCAAAAATTGCAACATGCCCAGCTGCAATTATTGTAAGTTCTATTGCAATTAATAGAATTGAACTACCAACGCGAACTGCAAGATCTGACCATTTGTTTGAAGCAGGAGCTGGTGTTGCTGTTGGTGTTATGTTTTTAGGAGGCGTAGGGTTTCTTCTCCTCATCTGGACACTTTTTCAATACTTTAAATGATAAAGGGTAAAAAATTACCATACGATCAAAAAAATTTCAATTGTTTACATCAAAGAATCGATTGAATTTCTATCGTATGAGTTGAAATATTTCAAAAAATTACACAAAAGTACAACAAAGAACATCTCAACATGCTTTCAAGTCCTTGTGGATGGAAAAAAAAAATAGCTTAAACAATTTTTTAAGCAAGTAAGTAACGCTTTTTAAAATATGTGTTTATTGAAATGAGAATTTGTAATCAATAAAACCTGAGGCTTAGTTAAAAGCTTGTGATATATTGGGCTTTTTTTACTTAAACAGCTGCTTCAATTAAACATGCTTAAATAATCGAATCTTGTCTTCTGCTGGATTTACAGCACGAATAACCAGCTATCAAAAAATTGTGAACTTTATATAAAAATATAAAAGTGTACTGTTTATTCTTTCAGAAAATTCAGAATGCTGATTAGGATTTCTTAAGTTTATGTTCTAAATGGAAACTGAGCAACTCTATATCGATGAATATGGATTTCCAAATAAATGGAGTCAAGAAACGACCAGAAAATTTATAGAGTATTCTAGGACAACCCGAGAAGCCAATCTTAAGGAATGGCAACAATATATTTTTTCAATTGGTGGAATCCAAAAAATTAATATTAAAGACCCTCTTTTTAAACAACACGTACGAAAAGGGATCCCCGATTGTTACCGCAAATTCTTATGGCTCAAAATCACTGGTGTTGATGAGTTAATGCAACAACGGCAAGGATTCTACCAAAAAATGTTATCAATGTCCGATACTATTCCTGAGAATGTCATCCGTGTCATTGATGCTGATGTTCCACGTACTTTTCCCAATGTTAATACATTTTCAAGAGAATCTCTTCGAAATGTATTATTAGCATTTGCCATTGCACATCCAGAAATAGGGTACTGTCAATCACTTAACTTCATTGTAGCTCTTCTTCTCCGTATTGTTGGAGAGGAATCAGCTCTTTGGATGTTATGTGTAATTATTGAAAAATATCTTCCAACAGATTATTATTGTAATCAAATGAAAAGCTTCCAAGCTGATCTCAAGATGATAGAGATCATTATCCGGGAGCGTACACCTGACATAGCCAAGTTAGTTGATCGACTTGGTCATAATTGGATACTTATTGTCAGTGGTTGGCTTCTAACATTTTATTCGAACACATTCCCAGTACCAACTGTACTCCGTATCTGGGATTCATTTTTCCTTGAAGGAATGAAGATAATATATCGTGTCGGAATTTCGTTCCTCAGGATGAACCAAGAGAAAATACTCACTGCCACAACGAGGAAAGAGTTCATAGAGCTGATAAATCAACTCCAGTGTGAAGCGATCGAATGTGACAAAATGATGGGAATGGCATTCAGCATAAAGGCATTCTCTAGGAACCACATTTTGGAGATGAGAGAATTGGCCAGGAAACAAATGTCCGGCGACGCTGAAGAAGAAGGAAAGACATTGACCCAATCTTTAATGAGCTTATTTGGATATATGAACTTATAGTAAATTTAATTGTCAGCTTATAAACACTTAAAAATTCTTTTTATAAAATGTTTTTAAAAATTTAATTTCGCAAAAATTCTTTATGCACAAATAAAAATGCGCTTCGCGTTGTTTGTGGAGCAATGCGAAGCAAATAAAAAGAAATTTTAAATAAACTCATTGAGATATGTACAAAAAATTATAAAAAAGTTAAGAGTAAAATATAAAAATATTGTGTGTTAGAAACATACGATCATATAGAGTTTGGTATATTTTTAACAATCAATGTACACTTAAATAAAAGAAACGATCAAAAAATGGGGTGATCTGGTCGTTATTAAATGCTTTCCAAAACGGTCATCGGCTATCAGAACGTTCTGAAACTTTACAACGATCTAGATTGAACTATCGTCGTTTTTAAAAAATGAAGCTTTTCTGATACATTTTTTGAAATGTATACATACAGTTTTAATCAAAAATTGTGGTATAATTCATACAAAAAGTTTAATTGCTGGGTGAAAAGGTTTTTAGTAAAGTGAAAATTCTTCGCGAAATTAATTTACCACAGTGTAGTTTCCTCTAGGTAATTTGCTTTTGTCCATACCATTTGCAACCAATATTCTTAATGTGCTTGGCACTTTGACATGCTTTTCATCATTTGATATTAATATAATTTTGGAAATATCTAAGTACTTTATTCGGGGCATTGATGCTATTTTCTCAAAAGAAAATCCTTCCATCAAGTCACATCCCCTAAGAGATAGTACTGTTAATTTATTCGAATTTAATATTATTTGTGGAAAACTTTTAAGTGCAGTAAAGGATAAATCCAAAGAATGCAATTCACCAAATCCATTTGGAAATGATGGAATTGATATGATATTATTCATAGATAAAGAAAGGAAATTAAGTTTTGGAAATTTTTCAGGTTCTAAAATGTTGGGCCATTGACAAAATGCATTGTTGCTTAAGTTTAATCCTTCTAATTGACCCCATTTTAATTCATTTGGAAGTGTTGAAATAAAATTATATGATAAGTCAATAGATGTAAGACGTTTTGGAAGAGTATTTAAACTTGAAGGTATTTCAAGTAAGCCACAGCAACGAAGGGAGAGAATTTTTATTTTGCTAAATTTTTGAAATTGTCGAAAAGAAGAATTTCCAGTAAAGTAAACCCCAGAGAAATCAAAGAAAACAATATCTTTTTTCTTTTTTGCGTTAAGGGAAGATAGTTTTGGGTTTTTAATAGGCTTATAAGCTAGACTAAATATTGATTTTGATTCGTTATATACATCTTTTAAGTTTGCAAAATCTTCGTAAAGTTTTTCTTTAGGGTTTTCGATTGTTTTTTCGTCCATGTATTTATGAAGAATTGAGTTATGTTGGCTTGAATATATAAAATGTGCTGGAAAGCTATTTTCTTTAGTATTGTCAAGATCATTTGATTTTTCGTTATACATTTTTGTAAAATTATTTATATTAGAATGAAACGAGGAAATTAAATCTGGGAATTCACTTGTTCCACTCATTTTGTTTGGGAAAAAAAGACGATTAAAAAACCGAATGTAAAGTATTCTAAAAGTTGCAAATATTTGATGTGATATTTGATGTTATAATTTAATAATTTAATGAACATGCGAACATTAAAGAAAACAATAATAAATGTTATTTGTTCTGAGTTTAATACCAAAAGCTTTTCTAAAGAAGCGTTATGGTATCGATTTCATAATCGATATCCATATCAATCTCGGATTGAATTTGAAGAAACATTTCAATCTATCTTACAAACAACAATGCTTTCGATGTCACAAAATGAAAATGGTTCTATAGAATATAATTTGTCACAAAATGTAATCCCAAAATTTAACGAAACTCAAAATAAGCCAAATGAAGAGAGGAAAACACTCCGTGAAATAAACAAAAACGAAATCAATTCTCGTCATTAAAAACTATAAATTATCTATAAACAATATATTTTATTTATACCCAACCGAACTTAGTAAATTGCGCGTTAAAAGCGTTATTTGAGTTTTCTATTAAGAAATCTAACAAAACGAAAGGGAAATAGTCATCACTTTTATCTGTATTTTCATTTGTTTGGATAGCTAGCTTTGAGACTTTGTCCGTCACTATGTGTGTGTAATTTGTTTTAAATTTGTCTGGAATCAAAGCTGTTAAATAAAATCTGATTTTATCCATGTTAATAAACATTGATTCTGCCAAGATATTAAATGCCGAATAAAAAGATCCATTTAACACGAACTTTGGTAACAAATAATTTAATTGATTCGAAAGTGGAATATGTGAAATTATATTTGGGTTATCAAAAAATCCTGGGATACAAAATCTTTGTCGATCATTTAAGAATAACATTGAAGGTGTTAAAGAGACAGAAGTTCCTAATACCATATGTAAATAAGAAAAAGCACCTAAATGAGCCGCAAAATTTTGCCGTTTAAATAAAAAGTCTGTTTTAAAACCGTTACACCCTTTAATAAACCATTTAAACAGTATATCGTTTTCCAAATTTATTTTCCGTTTATTATAAAACGTTTTTGGTGAAAGAATATTTTCGTTGATGTTCTTTTTGAAAGCTTTATCGAAAAGTTTTATAATATTTAAATCTTTATAACTAATAATTTCTTGATAAGAATTAATTAACGGAGAAATTATTAATAATAATTTTGGATGTATTAAAAATGATTGAGGGTAATATAAAAAAAAGTTTTTAGTTGAAGAACTTGGGTGATTTTTTATTAAGGAACTTAATAAATTAATTAAAATGAATTCTTTATAATTTAATGTATAAATTTGTGGTGAAATCAACAAAAAATTTTTAATTTCTCCTTTAAAATTTATATAATTTAAAGTTGCTTCTTTATCACCATTTGCTTCTAAACCAATTCGAATAATATTATATTGATTAACATATAATCTAAACCCTACGAACGAAGAATAATTTGGTAATTTCTTATCCGTCTTAAAAAACGGCGGATTTAGTTTGCAAAATTTCTTTAGTTCTTTATAGTTATGATAATTGGTAATTGTTTCTGGGAACTCTACGTTTTGTTTATTTTGTGTTATACATTGATAAAAATATTTTAATGCAGTAACAACGTCATCTAATTTCTTAATGTCATCATCACATTCATTAACGAAACTAAAAATCGATTCGAATTCTTCAACGTAACGATTTTCTTGTTTATTCTTTAACATATTAATAACCTCAGTAAGAATTTGAGGGTTATGAAAAGAGTTCGAATATTGACAATGTTTTAAACATAATAAAAACATATAAGGACTTGAACCCATTAATGTGATTAAGAATTCATTTGGTAAATATGAACATATACTAAATAATTGTGGGAGCCAACTAATGAACGCGACTTTCGATTCATCTTTTAAGTTCTTTAAGTTAATATTAAAGAGATTCGAAAGTTGTTGTTCTTTACGGATTAATGTTAATAATAATGAGATATATAATGATATGTGTTCTGAATCAGAGAAATTCATTTGTTCGAAAATCTTTTGAAAGATTCGTTCAACGCCATTAATATTATTTGGTAATGATTGTCTAATACATGTGACAACTAATGTTAACCATTGTTGTGTTGTTATGTTTGGCGTTGACATCTTTTGAGTTATGACTTGTAAAGCTTGTTGGAAATCATAAATTTTTAATAAATATTCATACATTAATAATGGATAATTACCTTTAGGTTGTGACTTAAGAAAATTTATTATCGATGGTAATGTATTTATTGTAATATATGGAAATGGTTTCTCATTAAATAAATTGGATGAGATTTTATAATGCAAAAATGAATGTTTAAAATCATGAATCTTATACATAATATTAGATAATGAATTATGATTAATATATAATAATTCTTGAATTTGCTTAACGTCTTCCGGACATTTGTTACGGAAGTCGTTTAAAACCGAAAAACGCCATACAAAATTTGAGGACATGGCGGTTTGGTTGTCAAGTGAATTAAACCAAATTAATTGACTTAATCGAAAAGCATTTTGATTATTACCATGAGAATTATAATATATTTTTAACATTTGTCGTATCTCTTCTTGTATAGCCTTCTTAAAAAACACCGTTAAATATGATTGAGATAAAAAAGAAGTCAAAAATTTTTTTTCATTTTTAAATTGTTTCTCTTGTAAAATCGGTAAAACTATTTGTGGAATTGTTGAGTTTTGAGGTATTATTGTATCACGAATCTTATCGATAGATATAGAAGGTAATGATAAGTTAATAGAAATGTTACGTAATTGTAATAATGAATGCATATATAAATTTAATGGATATTTGTTCATTGATTGTAAATAATATTCTTTTGATGATTTATAATGTGAAAGTAATTGGAATGAAATCGCGTTGTTTAACTTATCGTCAAAATTCGTCTTTAATAAGCCTAATGAATCATCATATAAGTTTAACATTTCTAAATATGTCATGTTTTGATATAACGTTTGATTAGGTAATGGATTTGATTGTGGTAAATAAATCATTGATAAGATTTGTGATAATGAACTGTTTGGAAATAAATAAATGTAATAATTACAAAACGTTGTTAAATTTGAAATAATGTTATTGGATAAATATTCATTGATTTCATTATCACTTAATGTTTTAATAAGAAAATTAAGATTCGTTGGAAATAATAATTTTAAAAATGTCTTTAGATGAAATTCTTCATTAATTTCAAACCAATTAATGTTCCAAATTTCTTTATTAAAATTTTCAGTTTCAGTAATTGCCAAAAATATAAAATTTTGTGATTGAATAAATATATCTTGAAAATCTAAATGATCAAGTGAAATATCATAAATCACTGATAATATGTCGTCATTAATTGGAAACTTAAAGTTTTTTAATTCAGATTTTAAATTTTGCCTTGTTTCTGGTTTAAAGATTTTAATCATTAATTTTAATTTGCTTAAAAGTTTTGTATCACTTTGTGATTCATTTAGCCATTCTGATAATGTCGAAAATGGTGTTGATAATGGTTCAGAAAGTAATTCATTTTTATTTCTAAAATTATCATGAACATTTTGTAAGAGAAATTTGGAGACGTTTAAGTTTGAATTGTTTACAATACTTTTCATAGCGTTTTGATAGAATTCAATTGTATCGCGTTGTAAATCAACCGAAAAGAAAATTGAAGGCAACAAAAGTGTCGGGAATTGAATTTCTTCTGAATCTTTTGAATACAATAAACCGGCGATAACCGCGATCAATTGACAAACGAATTTTGTTTTTGTTTGATTTAATTTTTCATCTTTATTAATTGGTTCGATTAATATTTCATTTAATTTTATTAATAAGGTCTCAGAACAAATACTATTATTAATGTATTTTTCAATTGCTAAAGGTATATTATGAGCAATTGAAGTCATTTCATTTAATTTCGTTAACACTAAAACAGAAGCAGAGATTAACAACTCCAAACATCTCGACGACGCGTTTTCGTCGATAAATTTTCTTAAGTTAATTAAAACGTTTGGTAAAACTAAGATTAATTGTTGTTGATAAATAGTTTGTATTGAGTTACATGACAATATATAACTCGAAACACATAAAATATAATCGATTTGTTCTTTTGATACTTTATTAAACTCCAAATTCATTTGATACATTAAAAACAAATTTCGTGAAGCTCGAATCATAAAAGGGTTTGAATTTAATAACTTTTTTAGACGTAATTCATAATAGTCATCATTTTGATAATTTAAATTACTTATTAAATATTTTGTAACTGCACAAAATCGATTTAACGTTTTAATATCTTTTAAGTCAGTAATTCCGGAATTTATCGAAATCGCTTGAATTTGTGGCGATGTGTTTAATATCACTGAAGTATTTAAGTCTTTTATTATTATATTTTTATGAAGTCCTATTTTACAAGAAGTATAATGTATTAAATACACACCAAATATATTCGGATTACTTGGCGTATTAGGCTGTATTAAGTTATTAAAATTGATTGTAATCGTTTGTTGATTTTCTTCTTTCGAAGTTTTTATTCGATAATTTAAGATTTGATAATAAAATATTTTCGGAACTAAAAATTTATCTGTTAAAAACGTTTCTTGGATTATACCATAAATTTCATTTTGTTTAGTTGAATCAAGTAAATTTACAAACATAATGAAATGCCGTGTAAAATATGAATGATTAAATGATGAAGAAAACTTTGATAAATTTAATAAAAACTCTTTTTTAATGAATTCATAATAATTTGTATTTATATTTATTAAATTTGCATATTTTATTGGTAAAAATATTTGCGTGAAACAGACTAATATTGATGGCATATAAATACCTTTTTTAATTTTAATGAAACTTAATAATTCTTTAGCGATTTCGAATATTGGAAATAATTCGATATTATCGTCGTCACATTCATTAATACATTTAGCTAATGAATAAATCGAATGTTCCATTACAAAACTAAAATCTTTTTGAATGACGTTTTTAAAATATGGTAAAATATATTTTTGGAAATTAGTTATTGAAGATTTAAAACAATAATTTCGAAATTCTTGACAATGTTTATTAGCATAAATATCAGTAAAGAATAAAAACAAATCAATTGACCAATTTAGTTGAAACATTTTCGAAAAACATTGTAACACTATATTAGGATAAAATTCTGCTAAAATATAATAAGGAACTTGAATCGGAAATAAAACAGTTTTCGAATATATTAAAAAATCCATAATATTTGAAATTAATTTTGTTAAATCATATTGTGATTGACCTGATTTTTTAATTTGTTTTATTAATAATAATATTTGTTTTAATAATCGATTAATTTCGATATATGAATTATATTGTGTTATCATTGATTTTAAATTACTTACTACTTCAATTATTACTTCAACATAATTATTAATTTGACGAATTGAATAAAATTTTATTAAAAATCGTAAGATTTTAATATCATAAATACTTAATGTTTTACTTTGAAAAAAGATGCTCATTTCATTAGGTAATGATTGAAATCCATATTTTTTACCTTCTTTTTTAAGTTTATGTAAGAAATAATTTGTAAATTGTCGACATTTATTACTTCGTAAACTAACAAATATATTTTCCCATTGAGTATGTGCGAATTTTGAGTTCTTTAAGAACGGAAATAATTTTGCAATTACTTTAAATATAAAACGTACATTAAAATATGCATAAACTAATTGATTAGTAGTTTGTGAATCTTTTAAAAGTTTTTTTACTTCTTTTATAGGTTGAATTATAACTATACATGATATATAATTATTTAATACTTTTGAAAGCTCCGAAATTATATCGGAAATATCTTCGATATCATTAAATGGTTGAAAAAAGATAAAATTATATGAATTAATTCGAAAGTAAGGATTCGCTTGTAATTTTTTTGGTAATTCTTTTAATGCTCTCATACGAGTTTGTTCAATTGGACTAATTACTCCGAAATTATTTTTTAGAAATCTTAATGAAATGAATGCTATTTTTCTCATATATTTTTGATATACTGTTGAAGATTTAGTAAAAGTATAACGTAAATCATTTAATACTTTTACATCTTCATTAGTAAATCGTCGAGTGTATATATGATTATTAAATATTTTTAATACATTTTCATAATCATATTGTGATGCATGCATTAAACTATTAACTATTCGTACAAACAATGAATTCGTAGGTATATAATCTATTGTATAATCAATGATTTCAACAATAGTATGTGAAAAATTCCGATTATGACATAATATTGTTATATATTCAACAAATTCGGGAATGTTTTCTATTTCATTAATGATGCTTAATATCGATGTACCAAATTGTTGTCTTAATATTAATAAAATATATTGTTGCGGAGGTTTTAATGATTTATATGCATCATCAATTAATGAAACATTTTTTGAGACAATAAATTTCGTCATTTCAATGATATTTTGATTCGAAAATGCATCCCAAAAATTTAATGTTGAAATAAAATTCAGAAAACAATCATAAAAAATTAATACTTTTTCATCATTTAAATTCTTTTCTAGTTTAAATGAGTTAAATATTGATTCAATTGATATAATTTTATCTTCATAATTAATATAATGATGATATTTATCATCGTCTTTATTTATTAATGAATGTTTCACAAATAAATCAGGAATTTTAGTCAAGAAAATTTGCATACAATAAATATCTTTAGATAAAGCATTAATTAGACGTGATTGAAGATTTTCTCTAATTTTACTTAAACTTTGAAAAAAAAATTGAGATTGAAGTGAAGCTATTTCCGAAAGAATTTGCGTTGCATTATTTCGATGTTTTTCAGACTCAATTGAATGCAAAAAAAGATATATCCAATTATCTAATGGTTCTTGTTGAGTATAACATAAAGGAAAAAGATATAAAGATAATAATGAAACAGATAATTCAAGTTGTGGATCATCGACTAAATATCTTAAAATAGAAATCATTGATATATGTTGTTGTTTAATTTTATCAATAAAATAAGTTAAACGTTGTAAATTCTTAAATAAAGAATGAAAAATTGGAATTAAAATATATTCGATTAAATAACTTTGCTTTTTATCTAATATTAATAACATTATCTTTAAAAGATAATCTTGAATTTCTTTATCATGATGAGAATTAGGATCAATATATTTTTTCAATCCATTTTGAAACACTAATACAGTTAATTTAGCTAAAGGAATATTTTTATTATCTATGAAAAACATATCAAAATATTTAGTTATAGTACTTAAAAAATAAATATGATAAGGAACATTATCATGTAAATTCTTTAACATCATTTGATGAAATAATAAATGATATAAATGATATGGTTTAGTCGGAATCATAATATTTAAATGGAGTGAAAACAAATAATTTAATAATTGTGGTGTTAATTGTGAAAATATTATACCAAAATATTTAATGATTTCATTAACCTTCTCTTTTAATATCGAAAAACTCATTTGTTGTCTAATAAAATTACTAAATGTTTGATCAGGTGCATTTGGATTACCAGCAGTTGATACTATACCTAAGAACCAAGAAAAATATTTTAATAATCTAACAAACAATTCGATCTTATTCGAGAATGAATTCCCTTCTATATATAATTGTTTATCAGGGAATAATGTACAATTTATAATGTTAATAATACATATGTTACAATCAAGCCAATATTCTGCTTCGAAAGGTTTATTTTTACTTGTTAAATCAACAGATTCAAATTCATCTTTTAACATTTCATATGATGTTACAGCTTGTTCAAATAAATCATGTTGTAAATGTGGGTTTTGTTCAAATGAAGTTTTAGTGATATAACTTTTAAATAAATCTAAACTACTTCGTAAAAAACTAATTTGTCCTTTTAATCCACCAAAAAAATACCATAATAAATATACAGTTCGACTAAATAAATTCATGTTCGATTGTTGTGATAATATTATCTTTTTAAATGTGTGGAAATAATATGAACTTCTTCGACTTTCTAAATATGGATGATATTTAAGTGTTGGAAATATAGTCGAAAGAATTTTAAATAATATGTTTTTAAGTGATTCATTGTGTTTAGGAATATCTAAGTCATATATAACACACATACATACATAAAGATTTTGCGCTATATGGATATATTTAATATCAATGGGTAATATATCATTCATACGAAAAATTAAATTAAACGATTCATCACTAACATTACGAGAATATTCAATTAACTGATATGAAAGTTTAAGTGATTTAGTAACAATCAAATGTAATGTCTTAAAAAAATCAGGATTATTAATGCATAGAAGACCATTATGTGCAACCTTGATGACTTTATCTAAGACTAATATAACTTCATTTGATTTAAGGGATTTAGTCTTGATAAAGGACCGATATGAATTAATGATGATGAAAAATAATTTAATATCTATGGTTAAAACTGATTGTATTGACTCATCTAGAAAGTCATGAATTTGTTTGAATAATTCTAATATCATTTGTTCTGAACAATCTGGATATGAAATAAAATGATCAATTAAAAATAGAAATGTTTTACGACGAACGGATATATTTGAAGACCTTAAAAATGGTAAAACTAAAGTTTCAATTAAATAAGATGTTGACTGGGAAAATAAAAAAGGCCGTATTAATCGAAGTGAATGAAGAATACGACATATATAATAGTATCTTTTTTTTGAATCTTCACCAAAAGAATTTTGATTTAATTTATTCAGATTTGTTGTAAAAAAATTTGTTAATGTAGGAAATGATTCATTAACCTCATCATCAAGTGCATAAATTAGAAAGTCATCAACAGAATCAAGTACAGAGTCAGATAATTCTGGTAAAATTCCTGTTTTGAAATAAGAGTAAAATTGGAGCTGTTGGTGGCTCATTAAATCGGTTAGGGGCACCCTGAAACATCACAGCTCAAATTGGAAGGGGTCCGGCCATTTTGACATGGTTTCTTTGTGTAATACTTTTATCACCCATTTAAAATTGTATGGTTTAACGCTCATAATTCATTGAAAACTACAAACAACTTGTTTATAAACTTTATTTCCTAATTACGCGTTTACAGTTTCAAAGAGATAAAATGCTTTATAATGGAACTAAATCAAGAAATTTCGAAGGAACAGAGGATAGACTTCATTTTTTATTTAAAAATAATGAATTTAATTTTTTATCAAAAGAAAAAATGCATCTATTATGATGCTAATGTCTCACTTCCGATGCTTTTTATCGATTTTGGCTTTTTTATGTTGTTTTTCCTTTTTTGATAATTTATCAATGTATCCTTTAGAACGCTCAACCTTTTTGTTTTTTTTGGCTCGGGTTTTTTGACTAATCTCTGTTTTTTTCTTTTTCGCTTGGATTTCTTTTAATAGTATATCTGTTGGAATATTTATAGCTTTCTTTTGATTTGGATCAGGTATTACTTGTTCATTATGTTGTACCCCTGGAATTTCAGACAAGGCTGCATCCAACTCACTGAAATCATAAGCACTGCTGATTTGTTGATTATTTCCTTGCATTTTAGAATCGACCTTGGAAAGAAGCCGTTTATTTTAACTTTTTAAATACTGATTCAGTCTTATTCAATAAAAAGTGGCAACTCTTTCAACGTGCTATTTTTAAAAATAAATTCCAGAGTGAATGGGAAACATTCTTACACTAAACAAGCACTGTTGGCTGTTAAAATATGAATGTGTTTATAACGCTCAAAAAATTCTCTTGATTTTTCTATTTTAATAATTATTCACTTCATGAACTTCATGTTTAAAATTTGTTGTAGATATCCCCAAGAATTCTTGATGAATTCATTCTAAAAATTCTACAGCGTTTATTTGATTGTACCAAATATAGCTTAAGCTGTTCTTACTGAAGTATAAAATTTTTATGGGATAGAAAACAGAATTAATAATGATTTATGAAAATTAAGACGGTACTTAATTCCTTTGATATATAAAAGCACTTAAAAATTTTTTTAGATTTCAACATTCAAAATTTAAATTCTTCTTTATCAATAATAAGATTGGTGGAACAATATATCTTTTATAAACATTCGTCTTTAAAATAGTTATTTAAGAATTTTACCAAATGTTAGCTTGTGCAAAATTTTTAAAACAAGGTTAAATAAAACTATAAACTATTCAAAAAATAAATTTTGCCTATAAAGAGAAAACGTTCCTGTATCACAATCGTATTTGTATTTTATAATGTTAATCTTATAATTAGAAAAACAAACCAAGAGCCAAAATCGATTTAAAAGTGGTAGTTCACAGTAAATATGATCTTTCTCGCAAATCCTGTTTTTGGTTAATCTTGCTCTTATTGAAAAAGTTGGTGTCAATTTGGTCAAACGTGTTTTCATATGACGTTATTTTTGGGAAGTTTACACCGCGATAAATTTTGTGAGTTATGTTAACCACATTGAAAATTCATCAGAAATTTTGAATCAGATGATTGGGTTATAAACTTTCATAGATTTTGACTTTTAAATTTTCGTATTTATTCACATTGTCTGCGCTGTTTACGATTTGGTTAATATCATTACATGAGAAATCTTGATATAATTCCTTATGATCATCAATTTGTTATTGGTAAAACTGCTCCAGGGTTTAAAAGCCAGCTTATGGACGTGAGGTCATCGGGTGGGATAACACGATCTTGATGGTTAAGATCTGAATAGGTATTATTGAAGTTTTGTTCTTGTTGTATCTGCCCAAATCTCATTGCGTTTTGTTCTCCTTTCATCTGGAAACACAAACCATCTTTCCCTGTCATTTTGTCCAAATTTCTTCTTGGTTGTCTTTTCATTTTTACCATCAATTTTGCTTTTTCATCTAGAGGATAGACCATTGATTCTTTTCCTTGGTCATCTAATATGATAATTCTGCTCCATCGCGAAGGCCATTGGTTGATGAACTCCATTCGTCAATATCAAAAAATAAAAATTGCTTTAAAAACACTGTTTTCACAACCGTCATGATCAGAAAAATTGAAAACTATTTTCAATACTCCACTGAAATATGCTCAAAAGAATATTGAGCCAAGTCAAGATTATCGGAAAAAAAGTCAAAGAATTTTTTCACCATTTACAACGCAAAATCTTCATAATTTTAATGTATTTGCATGATTAAATGATTGTTTTAATCAATGTGGATATATTTCTTTCGTTAAAGCTCTAAAAATAGGCAAAATAATCTCATTTTTTTTCTGATTTCAAAAAAAAAATTGTTTTTTCTTATCTGATTTTCGATAATTAAAATTTAATTTCTAATAAAATTGAGTTATTTTATTCTTTAAAATAGAATATTTTTTGATGTCGTTTGACATCGCAAATTTGCGATGATCATCGGTTACATGAAATTGAGAACATTATCGTCATTTGAGTTGTCAAATTGACAGGAGTAACGTAACTTTAGAATTATCGCTATTTTTTCCTAAAAGCTTGCTGTTATGTAATTCATCCTTTATACCATTTAATTAATTCTCGTAACTAAGTTCGCATAAAATAAGAAAATTTCAATATATCAAATCATTTTCAAGAAGATTTACTATATATCCAAAAAAACATTTGATATTTATTTAATAAATCACATGTTGTACAATAACACATATCCATGCATCCCGCAAATAATGTTATAATTTCTTTTCAACATTGATTTTATAAAATATAAAATTTCTTTTTTCGAATTGATCTGTTTAAGTATTTAAAATAAAAAAGCACTAAAAAGAAATTATTAATTTTTGTCTATTGTTTGTATCACTTGAGTTTGAGAATAAGAATCTTTTGTCTAGTTTTTACATCACATGTCTCTATGGTTGAATGGAAGAAAACGAATTCAACTTCAGGAAGATTGGTGTTGTAATGACTGGTATTGGAGTCACATCTTATTTTTTATCAATGTTAATTCATTTTAATCGAACTTTCTTACTTTTTTCAAATTTATTATTTTTTGGTGGAATCTTAATGATTTTAAGACCAGAAAAATCAGCGCATCTCTTTCTCTCCAAAAAGAGAATTCCAGCAACTGTTTGCTTAGTCGTTGGTTTCATTTTAATATGTTTTAATCGTGGTTTTTTCGGGTGTTTATCTCAATTAATTGGCGGGTTTATTTTATTTGGTGGGTTTATTCCATATGTTTTATCTAGTTTCAAGAAAATTCCAATAATTGGAGATCTCCTAAAAAAGATAACCATTCCAGATTTTATCTATCAAATGAACGAAGAAAAGCTTCCATAGGTTTCATTGACGTTGACACGAACGATTTCAACAACAATTTTTCTTTTTTGTAAAAATCACCATCAAAAACATTTTTTTCTGTATATATTTACTAAGCGCCTTTGGATTTTACCCAAAAAACATTTGTTAGACAGATATTTCCTCTTCGAACTCAGAAACATTTTTCCTCAGACGATAGAAATAAACTTGTCGATATTTCAGGATCTTTGTTCGTACACTTGTTGAAAACCTTTTTCTTTCATTCTTTGTAACACTTCTGGCGATCCGATGTGTTGTGGTAAGTTACCGTCTGCGTTATACCATTTATTTGGGTTTGCTGAATAATTCACCAACAATTCTATGATTGTCAAATCGTTTTTCTTCACGGCCAAAAACAATGGCGTGTTTTTCTCTTCGTCATTGTTCGGAGCATTCACTAAAACTCCAGCTTTCAGAAGTATTGTAATGAATTCGACGTTTCTCATTTCGACTGCCAAGTATAGACAAGACTGGTTATTTTCATTTTGGAGATCTAAGTCACAACGTGGGTCAGATACTAATCTTTGGAATATGTTTACGTTGTTATATTGTAAACATCGGCAAAGAGGTGTTTCGTTTTTATCATTTCGAATGTTTAAGTCCAAATTCGGTAATGATAACAATGCATTAAATAGTTCTAAATTAAAGTCTTTAGTCTTAGAACTGATATCGAAATAGAAATGAACTGCATGTGGATATTTGTCACTATATAAATTAGGGTCAAATTCCGGACATCGTTGTGATAATAAATATAATTGTTCAATCGCTTTCTTCTTGATTAAGACGTGTATTAGATATGAGCCATTGATGGACTTACTATTTAAGGAATATGATGGACAATATTTTAAGAGCTTGTTAAATAACTCAAAGTTTTTGGTCTCTAAACAATAAACTAGTGATTGCATATGGGAATTCTTGAAATTACGTATAAGAAAAATGGTCTTC
Organism: Histomonas meleagridis; assembly: GCF_020186115.1. Lineage (NCBI taxonomy): Eukaryota > Parabasalia > Tritrichomonadida > Dientamoebidae > Histomonas > Histomonas meleagridis. The sequence continues at coordinate 42,215 of NW_027150864.1, forward strand.
TCTGTAAGCTTATGATCAACTGCTTCACAAAATGGAGTCTCTAAATTGTTGTCTGGAAAATATGGATCAATCCCTTTTTCAAATAACATTTGTGTGGAATTAAACGTTGGACTTCGAATTGAATAGAAAAGTGCCGTACGCTTATCGTCGTCGGTTTCATTGATATCGTAGCGGTTAATGATCGACTGTAATATTTCTAAATTGTCAATAAACATCGCCGAAAAGTGTAAAAATGGGGTGCCCTCAATTTTATAACTTGTAATTAACGAACCGAAATTTTTCAATTGCCAATTAAATAATGTTAAGCTGTTGTTAGTAATGGCCTTATTAAAATCAGTAATTCCTAACAATATAAAGAAACGAAATTGATCAAATTTAATTGGATTTGTTGCCAGTTCAATACACATCGAATACATAATTTGTGATTGTAATTCTTCGAAATTTTCAAATTTATTATCAATGGATAAATATTCGCCAATCGTTGATAACAAATATTTGTTTTTCATGCATTCAAATGATTGATCGTTAAACATCCAATTCTTCAATTTCATTGGTGTATATAATGGCATCAAAATTTGGAACTTAATGAGCCTATTGTAAATATCATCGATGAAATGCGCAAACTTAAAGAATGGATATGATATTGACCACTTATCTTGACCAGCTTCAATGTCAGCATTAATATGTTTGCCAATAGGTTCAATGTTTGGAAATGTGATTGAAATATGTAGGTCGGGGATTTGTGGCTGTATGATTGGTTGATTTGTTTCATTTTGACAGATCTCCAACATGAGCCAAAAATCATATAAAGCTTCAACAGGCCCAAAATCAATGGTGAAATAGCCTTGTGGTGTTGATAAGATTCCAATTGACTTCCCTGGCTCGACTTGTGTAAACTTTACGCATTGAATTGGTGCACCATATAATAATGGAGTCTTGTTACCACAAATAAAATTATAAGTCTCAGGGAGGACTTCATGTGAATCAGTTTTCTTTGGAGTAAAGTTAAATAAATGGATAAATGATCTTGTTAAGATTATGGTATAACTTTGTCCTTGTAAATTTACGAAATGTGAATAGACAATATACCCGAAAAACATCTTGTTTTGAGGATTTGTTTGTTGTCTAAACGCATTTAATGCATTATGAAAACGATCAACGATATCACACGGTAAACGGCTCCATTTGCCAAGACAAATTGCTATCAAAAATTCAATCAAACTGTTTTTATCGGTGATATCGTCGTTTACAGGTGTGTAATCGGTTATAATTTGACGATCGATTTGATGCCATTGGTAATTGGTTCGCTTATCAATAAGCAAGAAACGAGACAAATAATTAATAAAGGGATATGGTAAAGTTCGGTAAATTGCATCTTTAAGTGATTCAATAACATAAACGTCAAGTGGTAATTCATTTCGATCAAAAAATAAACGGAGTTCTTCAAGAATGGAACTGATGTATTTGGATGGAGGAACTGAAGAAATTCGTTGAAGAAGTGATGCTGAAAATTCCTTCATTTTATTGGAAGGATCATCTAAATGAAGTGTTGAAAAAACTGTTGGTGTTGGACCTGGAGTGTATGATATATCATATTTAAATTCTCCATGAGGATTATAACAAGTTCCATCAGAATTGAAAAATAATTCAAGAATATCAACAATCTTAGTAAACGGAAAGATTATCGTGTTATTAGAATCATCTGAATAACGAAGAATGACGGATTCAAAAGGTAAATTTAAAACTGAAGATAAATAAAAAAATTGAGTTTCCCATGTTTGATCGCCAATGTAACGCTTAATAGCACTAACAATGTTGTCTCCATCTGGGACAAATGGAATTTGAGCAATAATTGGGCCTAATTGGTCATGAAGATGTTGGAATTTAATTGTAATGCGTTGATAAAGTTCTGAACCACCATCAACCAATGTTATACATGATTTATCTTGAACAGTTTCTTCAGCAAGTGACCCATCATCATTAGTTTTGACTTTTAACTCATATTTTAATTGTGGAAAGAGTTGAAGTGGTATAACTTTGGGAGGTAAATGAAATGTGAATGTGCTATCAATGTACACTACGCCTTTTATCAAGCTTGCATTTTCAAAAATCAAACGATCTTTAAATGTATCCAAAAAATTATCAGCTGTGTCGTTCGAAAATGGATTCCAGATGTTTTTGCTATAATGTTGGAGATCACTACTTGTTAAATAGAAAAAGTAAGATTTTTGTTTTTTGCTTGACATCTTGGCGATTTGAGAAACTGTATTTGAATTGGTTATTGCCAAATTCACAAAGCTCTGAATATTTTTTTATTTGAGAATAAAATAATGGCAAAAAATTATTCATCTCAAACTTTGAGGAGTACCCCGGTTAACTGTCTGTGAGGGTAAAAAACATCCTGCAAATTATCTCAGTAGTAACACAGCTCTTCCATAATTTACTTTAGGTAGAATATAAAATCTTAGACTCAGAGGAATAAAAATATTGAATTTATAACATAATCATAAAAAAATTTTTAATATATAAATGTGATAAATGTTTCTTCATAATCTAATTAATGTTTTTTATATTTTTTTGCTACTTAGGAATTTTTTGTATTTTGATAGAAGAAAAAAAGAAAATAAAGGTTAAATTACAAAAAATCGTTTTATTTAATATATTCACAGTAAATTTGTAATTTGATAGCCCGGGATAACATCTGGCAATACGTATGAAGCAAAAAAGTTGGTGCTATGTTCCCATTCGTCGATATCTTTTATTTCAGGTGCTACCACGTCTTTTCTCACAATTTTTTTGAGTGAGGTCTGGTTGAATTTGAGTCTTTGGAATTCCGACACTTTTTTCATAACCAGAAACAGCCATTCGCCCGTTAAGCATGGGTTAAGGTGCCCCGAAATTTTTATCGTTTTATTGTAAATTTTCTTAGCATTTGTCACAATGAAATTAACATCCCTTAAAAAACTCCAAGTGCATTCGGGAATCTCATCATAATACTTCTGGAAATCTGGAAATGGCACACTCTCTTCAATTACACATTTCTTTGCTAAAAGAAAATCCATTGCATCAAACAAAAAATCTTGAATGATATTCCAAACTCCGATTTGCATACAGTTCAACAAGCATAAGGATTTTGTTTGCTTAAGATAAAATTTAAGATTTGACGGAAATTTAAGTTTGGTCGTAATTTCATTTCTTAGAACTTTAACAAACTCTGTTATTATAACGTGAAGTGTTGTTGGTATGATTGCTATAACACCACTAAGCTCATTGGAAAAATATTTCTTGAAATATGCATACAAAAACATGTTGGCCGATAGCAGGTAAACTATCCAATCTTTTGTCACTTTTTTGTTGAGTGTTATTTCGCAAAACATCGAAAATACTTCAACTAATGGATCTTCTATTTCTTTAATCGGATGGCCAAGCGCTATATACTTCTCAATGAACTTTACGATATAAATAGATACAAGTGGTACTTTATCTGTGGTTTCCTTGAGAATCGTGTGATCTTGGATAATTCTAAGATCATTGGTGATAAAAGAAGGCTCTAATGTCATAAGCTGCATCCCAACTTCCCGAATTAATGTTGATATATTTGATGAAAGCCGAACTTTGGACTCCAAGATCGTAAGGGACGCTTGGAGTTCTGTGCTTTGTTGAGGATTTTTTGTGTTTAATGTTGTTATGTATTTTGGAATAAGGTTGGGATGATAAAATTCTGAATTGGCTGTTTGAGGATCAACAAAAACAGGAATTTTTTGGACGAGTTCGCAGTACAATGTTACGTCAGATATTTTTTGAAGCAATATTGAATTATCATTTATTTCTCCATCGATTTGTTTAAGAGAAAAAGCAACTGTAACTGTAAACGTGCCTAATTTTGTTTCGATTGGAAATGGTTTCTCTATGGGTTTATCTATAGTATATTTGGTTGGAATTTTGATTGTACTTCTTCCTACATGAAAGATAGAACCATTAATAGATTTAGAATGTAGAGCTATATTAATTTCACTTGTTGTTAGTTCATTTGGGCTTATTGTAAAATGTTCATTAAGTTGTTTAAGAAGTGCATTTGTCTTTATTCCATTTGTTTTTCCTTGAAGTGAACCACATTTCCAAGCAATTAGAAGAACCGAAGGCATAGCTCGTGGAAACTCAATTGATGTGATATCAAAGTTTATCTCAACATGTTGAGAATTATCAGACATAAATTTGCTGAAATTAAACGGTCGTAAATATGCAATACATAATGAAAATACCAAATGATTATGAACATCTGTTTCATGTTTTAGTTACTTATATTTTCGTATTTTGCATTTAAAAATTAAGTGTATATAAAAAAAATTTTCTATAAATGGATCTTCTTTACTGTATTAGATATTAATATTTTTGAAGTAAATCTATTATTTCCCCATGTGAATTTCTAGATGCATATATAAGTGCTGTATGAAATGGTTTGAATCAACTCCACATAATATTTTGATATATTAAATGAATGAAAGAAATATTAAACAAAATATTTAAATATCTTTAATATTGATATCAATTCCTTTTTGTTCAAGAAGTGATTTAACGATTTTAATATGACCATTTTCAGATGCAAACATAAGTGCTGTCCTATGTGGTTAAAATAATTTCCAAATATTTTATTTAAATACTAAATTTTAAAAATTAAATTTAAATAAAATGATTAAATATCTTTAGCATTGATATCAATTCCTTTTTGTGCAAGAAACAATTTAACTATTTCTGTGTAACCAAAACGAGATGCATCCATTAGTGATGTTTCAAATAATTTAAATAAATTCCGAATATAATATGATGATATATTGAAATTATTAAAATTAATTCTAAATATAACAATAAAATATCTTTAGTATTGATATTAATTCCTTTTTTCTTAAGAAGTAATTTAACAATATCAGTATGGCCATTTTGAGATGCAAGCATTAATGCTGTATAATGTTGTAATCCAAATAATATTTTGAAATTTTATATGATTAAAATTAATATTAAATCTAAGAAACAAAATTCAATAATATTAACATCAATTTTTTTTGTTTGAGTAACAGTTTGACGACTTTAACATGACCATAATATGATGCTTCCATTAATGCAGTCCAAAACAAGAAAAAATAACACCAAAAATGTAATGTAAAACTTTGTTAAAGGAAAATTGACTTTAAGAAATATAAATAAATGGTTTTATAATTGTTAATATCAAATTTACCTTTTTGAAGAAGGAATTCAACAATTTTTTCATGACCATTTTGTGATGCTAATAAAAACCCATTATAAAACATTTCAAACGAATTCCAAATATGCATTTTAAACAAGAAAAATTATATATTTAATATCAAATTCATTAAAAAAACATTAACATCATTTATACTACCACATTTTTTTCTAATAAGGAATTTAACAATTTCAAAACATCCTTCTTGACAAGCAATTAGAAATAAGGTATTAAATATATGTATAAAATTTTATAATCAAAAATGAGATATCATTATCACGAGATAAATTTTAATTACACTAAAAAAATATCAATAACATTCATATAAATTCCTCTTTGATCAAGAATATATTTAACAATTTCAATGTTTCTTGATTTTACTGCTGTAATTAAAATGTCTTTTGGTAAATCATTTCCTTCAAGAAAATGTTTTAAAAGAAAGATATTACCATTTTCTGTTAAATAATTGATCAAAGAATTATTGACTTTTCTTCCTTTTCCTTCCAAAAACGATAAAATTTCATAGTTATCAGATACAATACTTTCCATTATTAAATCTTCCAAATTATTAACTTCGAAATTATTTTCATGAATATAATGAAAGATATCATTTTGATGGAATTTAATTGCTGCTTTCATTGATCTTTCATAAAACGAATGATTTTGTTCACATAAATGAATGATTTCGATATTTCCACCTGCAATTGCATATTTAAATGTATGAATAATATCAGCACCATTCATAAGTAAATATTTAAAACATTTAACAGCAGAAAAAAATGCTGCATAATCAATTAATGATACATTTTCTTTATTTATAAAGTCACATCTTTCATAAAGTGATGGTTCTATTTTTTGATCAAAATCAAAATTTGTTTGTGAAGACAATTTTTGAAGTTTTTCAACTTCGTCATTTCTAATTATTATTGCAAGTTCATTTGGATTATGTCCCTCGTTAACATGTATCTTATGAAGTTCCCAATCATTATTTGATAGTTCTTTAATGCCTTCATGAAACTCTGTGTTGAATGGAGTACTTAAATTTTCAATTAGTTTATTGATTTCGTTAATGGATTTATAATGTGCAAAATATAATGATTTTCTGTTTCGAATAATATTAGGTTTAATAAAATCATTTTCAATTAACTTTTCTAGAAGATAATTAGATTCTTGTGTATAAATATGTAGAAGAAAGTGTGAAAAAATATCTATAAATTGATCATTTGGTGTTTGAAGTCTTTTTATAAATTCAAAATAAATGTTTAAGTCATTTTTTTGTGATTCTATGCTTGAATAAATAAAATGCATTAGAACTTGATTGAAAGAAATTGGAAAATTAGAATCATATAAAGTTTTTATTGTTTCAATGCTTTCATCAATATTTTCTTCATTTAATTCCCATATTGTTTTTTGAATGTTACCCAGGAAGTTGACTTCATTCATTTGTCTGTTTGTTAGTTACACTTTCATATCAAAAAGTTATTTGAACAGACTATTGTCAAAAAAGTTCATCTGAACCACAAAAACTTTATAATACAACATTCACAATCGGTTGGTCAAATCATATTATAGTTGTTAAAAGTTATATAACAATAAAAAAAATCATTAAAATATAATTTGATTTCGGGAAACTCTTAGACATCTGTTAAATTTTAAGAATTCAAATTTGTAAATACGAACATTTTTTGAATCAAACCAATTAAGAAGGTTAGGCTAAGGAATAAATTTGCAAAATCGGTACACTTAAGTTATTTAAATAATTATTAAGATTTTAATTTTGAGTATAAAGGCTAAGGACTAGTGTTTAAAATTATTGAAATGAATAATTGTTGCTGTTTGTTTATTCAATTAAGTTGAAAAACTTCAATATAATTGGATCTGCACATGTTTCTTCGTCTTCAACTAATTCATTTAACCACTTTTGGAGAGCTTCTTGCCTTTGTGTAACAAAATCCAAGGCCTTGTTACCAACCCATTTCTTTGGCGGGAAAACTCGGAGCATTCTAATATTACCATAATTAAAAATAAGGCGTTCATTGAAATCGAAAAGCTGTGAATACCTATATCTACTTTCAGCAGTTTTGACCACAGCACCTGAAGTGTCGTATTTCTTTGCTTGAATATTGAAGAATGTTGCTTTCTCAGCAGCGTCGTCTTGGTGACCAGTTATTACAAGTGTTATTTTTTCCTGGCCTTTGCATGCTGCAAGTTGTGCTTCAACAATCGAGTTTATTGTTGCTGGGTCGAGGCTCATAATCGATTATGGAAAAAGTGTCATTTTTGGTGCATCGTTTTCAACAAAATAAAATCAATTCGCAAATTATTCTTCATTCGAAATACATGTGACTTTTTGTGGTATTTATGATTTGAGGTTGATTTTATAAAAGGATTTTTTAAATATTGGCCGAAAATTTTCATACACAGGAATCTTATTTTCTCATGCGCTATCTATACACAAGACACAAAATTGAAAGTCACTTTAAATTTTTATTTGAAAGCATCATTTCTAAATAGATAAATTACCTACATGAATTCTATTAAGTGAAACTATATTTGCATATTAATTTGTCAATAAAGAGATAATTTTTTTATTCATTTTCTTTTTTAAACTTTTTTTTTACATTATATCATTTATTTTCAGTCATTTTCTGATCCATACAAAGCATTCACAATTTTATATTTAAATATTCTTGTAATAAGAACTAAACGAATGATAATGACAAAAACACTTAGTTAATTTTTTAATAAAGAATATGTTTTTACAAAATCTTTTATATATATTCCAAGTATTTTCAACAGTTACTGTCCGAATTTCGTAAAGACAGTAAAATTTGATACCAAATGGAATAAAAAAAAACTTTTTTATTGTGGAAATTTGAATTCATTTTCTGGCTCAGGGTTTACTTTTACTTTTACTTTTATTTTCCGCCACTAATATCGATTTCATAGTTTGAATATATTCATCAAATTCATCAATTTCCTCTTGTTTGCTAATCAATTCTTCTACTTTTTGTTTTAATTTGTTCTTCATTTCTACAATTAGTTCCAAATTTTCATGATTATTTTCATTGTTTATCCATTTTCTTGCATTATCAATTATTTTGATAATTTCTTTAATATTTATTTTATCTTTATCATAATTTTCATCGATTAATTTTAACGTTTGTGTAATATATTCATTAATTTCATTGGTTTCTTTAACGATTTGTTCTTGTAACTTAAGTAATTCTTCGACTTTTGCTTTTGTTTTATTTTTCATTATTTTAATTAATTCTATGTCAGCGCCATTGTTTTCTTTCAGCCATTTTTCAGCTTCTTTCAGTATATTCAATGCTTCTTGTTTATATTTTGGTATTAAGTTACTAAAAGCAAACGCGCGTTTATCATCTTTTATCCTTTCAATTTTCGTTTTTAGCTCAGCACGCTTGCCTTTAATTGCTTCTGGGTTGTGATCATTACTATCGTCTTTATACCAAACTCTGATATTGTCGATTTCTTTTCTCATTTTCTCTTGATCTTCTTCTGATTACTCACTATTTTCGACTTCCTGATAAGCTTCATTTATATAATCATTTAATTCTTTTGTATCATCATCATGCTTCACATATTCTTTTTGATTATTTATGTCAAATTGTTCATTGTTCGATGTTAAAGTGTTTAATGGAGTTTCATCTTCATTAACTTTTTCATTGTTCTGTACACAAGAATATGAAAAAATTCCATTTTCATCAACTTCAAATGTAAATGAAATTTTTCTTTTTTCATTTTTTAAATAAGGAATTCCTTTAATATGAAGTTCTTTAATAACATTATCATCTTCAAAAATTTGTGCTAAAATTTCTTTATTATCTTGTGCTAAATAAACGATTGTGTTTTTAAATGGAAATTGTGTTTTATATGGAATAATAGTCTTCTTAGAATCAACATAAATACTGAAAGGATGTGTAACAATGTCATTAATTATTATTTGTTCTTTAATGCCTTTTTTTCTGGAGTCAGATATCATCTTTGCTATAATTGCTGCTCCTTCAACAACATTACATCCTAACAAAACATTCTGGAACATCTTTTTTAACTTTTCACGAATATATGGAATCTTAGTTGAATTGCCTACAAGAATAATTCGACTAATATCTTTCGGTTGCATTTTTACATCGTCAAGAACTTTATGACATTTTCTTATTGTTGCTTCGAAAATTTCTTCGTTCATTTGATTAAATTCTTCCCTTCTCAATTGAAATATTTGATTATTTAATTGAATATCGGCTTGTGAACAATCAATTGTAGTGTTTTCATAATGCGATAAATTATTTTTAGCTTTTTCACAAATCATTCGAATTCGATTCAGTAAAATTACATTTTTATGGATATCAATTTTACATTCATCATATATTTTCTGTGAAATATATTTAATTATATTATTATCAATGCTTTCTCCGCCTAAATCAGATATACCATCAGTGGCTAAAACAGTGTATTTGTTGCTTTCGATTTTGATTATTGAGACATCAAATTTACTGCCACCAAAATCATATACTAAAACATTCTCTGATCTTATCTTATTATTAAAGCCATAGCGTATGGCTGCTGATGTTGGACCATTAATGGCACGTAAAACTTTAAGACCTGCAAGTTGACATGATTTAATTAATGCTTGTCGTTGTGAATTATGAAAGCATGCTGGTACAGTGATAACAGCTTCTGTAATTGTGGAATTAAGTTCTTTCTCGAGCTCCAATTTAAGTCCTTTTATGATTTTGGATGAGATTTGCTCAGGTGATAATAATTTTTTTTCTGTACCAAATTCAACCTCAATCTGTGGGGTACCTTCCCTTGATTCAATAACTTTGAATGGCCATTTAGATATATCTTCATGTAATTTAAGATCGCTGTATTTTATTCCAAGCAAACGCTTTACATCAAAAATGGTGTTACTAGCAGTACTTTCCGCTTGATTTTTTGCTTCTGAACCTGTGAGTTCAGAATCACTAAATAAAATATAAGATGGAATTGTTTTACTGCTGAATGGATTTTGGTTTATTTCATTATGTTCACTGTTTTTAATAGCAATAGAAGAACATGTTGTACCAAAGTCAAGACCAACAATTAAATTTGAATTATTTGTTTTCATTTTTGTTGTATGAATTGTGATGTGAAAAGTGATATCACACTTTACGATAGAATTTTGAATAACCGATACATAAATTTCAGGATTTGCAACGCCAATTGGCGTATATATATAGTGGAAGACATTGCTGTTGAACCTCACAAAATCACTGTTTGTATGAAACAAATTAATAAACGGCATTTGTCAAATGAAAAGTTTTTTAAAATCTATTCTCATTGCGCAAAGATACGCATACATCAGACACGTTTACATTACGCTGGGTGGGAATATAAACCTGAGTCAAAAAGTTTTAGATATTTCCAAAAATACAATATATAATTCATTATCAAATCTAATGCCAACGCAAAGAATTTATGAGAAAAAAATCAAAGATGTTCATTCGGTGTACATTCACTGCAGAACAATTGAAGATCCTCATATATCTGGTGAAAAATTAGCTCATGAATTATATGAATTTTTTGGATTGAAAATTTCAGGTAGAACTGTGAATAGACATAGAAGGAGAAATGGTTTAATATACAGATTACCAATTCGATCTGTATATATCACACCAGCTGCAGCTCAGAAAAGATATGAATTTACAAAATTTCATATTGAAAATAGTACAAATTTTTTAAAAACTGTGTTTACTGATGAATCGTGGTTTATTTTAAGACAAAATAAACGCTGGGTTTGGGTTGTCAAAACTCAGATAACCAATGAAGTTTTATCGAATCAAAAATCGCATTCACCAAAAATTATGATATGGGGTGGCATTGGATATCAATCTAAAACGGACTTGGTAATCATTGAAGGAACATTGAACTCAGAGAATTATATTGAACAAATAATTTTCGGTTCTAATTTAATTGAAGAAGCAGATAAAAAGTACGGGATCAGCGAATGGACACTCATGCAGGACCATGCTCGTCCTCATATCTCCAAAGAAACAATGCGCGTTTTAAATGAATTGGAAATAAATATTTTGATAGATTGGCCTCCATATAGCTCAGACTTGAACATTATTGAAGTAGTCTCGGCAATTATGGAAACCAGAGTAGAAGCACTTCAGCCCAAAACCATTGATGATTTGATAAAAATTGTAAAGGATGTTTGGGAAGCCCTCCAATGACAGACGATAAACGGACTTGTCATGAGTATTCCAAAAAGGCTGAGAATTGTAAATGCCACCACAGATCGAACGATTTTTAGACTTTATGGAGATCCAGAATAACTTTTTCGATGATTTTCAATAAAACCATTTTGATTTGAATGAGACATATCTTTTGAACTTTCGAAAAAAATGTAAAGTTGTGAAAATATATGTAAACATTTTGAAAAATAGCTGTTTAAAAAAATAAGAGTTCAACCGACGTGTCTCCCACTATAATTATACTTTGCTTTTTAACTAAAAATTGTTTTCATTGAATTCAATGAGTTTCTCATTCGTAATAATTTCTTTTGAAAAGATCCTTTATTCTGATAAGTTTGGCGGAGGAGGAACTGTTATTTTTAGAGTACTCATGATTTAAATTATTCGACAAATTTATTATGCAATTTACATATATACCCTAATTCCTTTGGATGAACACTTTAACCTCAAAATATTTGTTGAATAACATTTGTCAGATTAGCCAATGAACAAAATTTTGTTTATAAAAATTTTTATAGATCCGATCTTGCCTAAAAATTTATATTAAAACTCAATATCCGAAGTTGTCCATACTCTTTGATTTTCAACGAAAAACTATTGAAGAATTTAGAGTTGAAGTATTTCTCAAATTGATAATAATGCCGTTTATAATTTAAAATTTGAATTGTAACAATTAATGAAATACATAATCGAAAAGCACAACATCGGATTATTATTGATATCAAATTCTTAAATAATAATGAATCTGAGAATAATCACCTATTTCATTTGTTTGAATCGATGTGTTGATGTTTTCTCATTTATTTTAATTCCTCATTGCTTAAAAGTATTTGAACTATATTATTATGATTTAAATAATTCCCTTATATAGGATGTCCGGTCGAAATGCTAGCATCTCTATATATAGACAATGAATTTAATTAATATCATTATATTATAATGATATTAATAGAGCACTTCGCATACAATATAAATATATATATATATATATATATATATATTACAATATTTATTAAATATTTCAGACAATTTGGGAAATTTTGGATTTTCTGTCAAAAAAAATTGAGGATTTTATTTTTGTCACATTTCAAACACACAAAAAATGATTGACCAAAATAGTGTCGCAAGATATCTCAGCCTAAAAGGATGGACAGCTGTTAAAATATATAATGATATGAAAGAGACTTTAGGTGCTTCCTGTAAATCATAACAAAGTATTACTAGAGCAATTAGATTAGGAACAATCGGAACAAATAGTAATGAGTCTAAAGAATCAAATAATTTCACTGAACCATCAAACACTGATGAAAAAATTTTTAAGGGGCTTGATGAATTCCCTTTTTTTTCAGTTAGGCAAATAGCCCATAAAACAAATATCCCAAGGTCAACTGTTTACGATTATATAATCAAAATTGGGTTCGTTTGCAGACACCTTCATTGGATACCCAATTCTCTTAAACCAGAGCAAAAAAAAGTGCGGGTTCGATTATGTATCAAACTATTAAGTGTCATTAGAACTGCAAAAAAAGATTCCTGGAGGCATTTTGTTACAGGAGATGAATAATGGTGCTATTTAAACTATGATTATCAGGAAAGATGGGTACAAATAGGTAATAATTCATAAGAAATTGTATCAAAAAAAATTTCCTCTCAAAAATCCATGTTGTCAATATATTTCAATCCAAATGGTTTTGCCATCGTTGACTGTCTTCCTAAAAATCAAAAGTTTAATGTACACTACTACGTGAATAATATTTTATCTAAACTTGTTCAAAGATTCAATGATGGTTCTGATAAAAATTTAATTTTGCACGTTGACAATGCAAAACCGCATACTGCTCGCATCACCACAAATTTTATTGACTCGAACCAGATGAAAAGAGCTCCACATCCCCCATATTCACCTGACGTAGCACCATCAGATTTTTATCTTTTGGGTAATGTCAAAGAAAAGCTCAAGGGTTATTTATTTGAAACCCCTGAACAGTTAAGACATCAGGTTCATCGAATTTTGAATGACATTTCAAAAGATGAATTGAACCGAGCTTTTCTAAACTGGGAAGAGAGATTACAAAGAGTTATTGATACCAAAGGTGAATACATTCACTAAAGAAAAAAATAATATTTTTTGTTTTTATTTATTTTCTTTCTATTTTGAGATGCTAATACTTCTACCGGACATCCTATATTATTTTGAAATATAAAATTATTAAAATAAACATTAAATAAAACAAATAAATATATTTAGCATTAATATCAATTCCTTCTTGTTCAAGAAGTAATTGAACTATTTCTGTATAACCTTCATCAGATGCATATATAAGTGCTGTTTCAAATAATTTAAATAATTTCCAAATATTATTTTGAAATATAAAATTATTGAAATAAATTTCAAATAAAACAAATGTATATTTTTAGCATTAATATCAATTCCTTTTTGATCAAGAAGTAATTTAACTATTTCTGTGTAACCATTTTTAGTTGCTAACATAAGTGCTGTATATAATAATTTAAATAATTTCCAAATATTATTTTGAAATATAAAATTATTTAAATAAATTATAAATAAAACAAATAAATATCTTTAGCATTAATATCAATTACTTCTTGTTCAAGAAGCAATTTAACTATTTCTGTATGACCATTTTCAGATGCTTTCATAAGTGCTGTTTTAAATAATTTAAATAATTTCCAAATATTATTTTGAAATAAGAAATTATTAAAATAAACATTAAATAAAACAAATAAATATATTTAGCATTAATATCAATTCCTTCTTGTTCAAGAAGTAATTGAACTATTTCTGTATAACCTTCATCAGATGCATATATAAGTGCTGTTTCAAATAATTTAAATAATTTCCAAATATTATTTTGAAATATAAAATTATTAAAATAAATTTCAAGTAAAACAAATAAATATTTTTAGCATTAATATCAATTCCTTTTTGCTCTAAAATATATTTGACAAGTTCAATATTTCCAGAATTTGAAGAATATGATAAAATATTTTTTCGGATTTTATAATTTAGAAGAAAATATTCGAATAAAAACAAGTTACAGATCTTTGCTGATTCATTTATAATATCATCATCAATTTTCAATCCATTTTCAAGTAAGAATAAAAAGATTTCATAGTTATGATATAAAATACAAAACTTTCCTAATTCTTCTAAATTATCAATTACCCTTATTTTGTATTCATATAAATATTTGAAGATATCTTTTTGATGAAATTGTATTGCTGTTTCATATGCACCTTTAAATGATGCATGATTTTGTTCACATAAATGAATGATTTCTGCATTTCCACTTGCAATTGCATATTTACCTGTATAATAAACATCTGCACCATTCATAAGTAAATATTTGAAACATTTAATTGAACCAAAAAATGCTGCATAATCTATTAATGAAATATTCCATTGATTAATAAATGAACATCTTTCATACATTGATTGCTCAATATATTGATTAAAATCAAAATTCGTTTGTGATGAAATTTTTTGAAGTTTTTCAACATCATCATTCCGTATTATTTTTGCGATTCCAAATTTATTATTTCCTTCTTTTATGAAACGTTTATGAAGTTCCCAATCATTCTTTGATAGTTTATCATAATTTTCTTGGATTTGCCCAAAATAATTATCTTTTTCTAATTCATTAATTTCTTCTTCAGACATATAGTGTATAAAATATGGAATATCTATATCTTTGGCAATTTTTGGTTCAATGTATTTATTTTCAATCAAATACTCAAGAATATATATGTTTCTTGATCTAATTTGTGCTCAAGCAAAAGGAAACTTGTAAACGCTCCTAAAATTTTGGGTTTGTTGTTATTCTCTTCATATTGTTCAATTTTTTTTATAAAATCAAAATAAATTTCATAATGATTTATTCGCATACTAAAAAGTATATATATCATTTGACTAACATAAAGGTTGAATGAGTAAAAATGGTTTCCATCAAATTGAGTGATTAACGAATTAAAGGATTGAATAATATTTTCTTCATTCAAATTGAAAATTATTTGTTTAACAAATACAAGGAATTCCAATTTGTTGTGAATTATTTGTTTCGTTTTTGTTTCTTTCCTTTGATTGCTCATTTTGGATTTTTTTGTTTTGGTATGTCGGCTTACAATCACTCCAAATTTCCAACAAGATTCAATGTTGATACAATTTTTTCAATTTGTGTAACGGTCTCAGGACGTGAAGTGATTTTTTGTGAACCTTTGTTTAGTTTGGGTAACAGCTTCATGAAGCTATCAGAAAAAAATGGTGCAATTTCAACAATGGAAGAATTAAAGAATCACCCTTTAATGCAAGGTTTAACAGAAGCAATTAATATGTCTATTAGCGATCTGAAAAATGATCAATTTGAATCATTAGAATCATGGGAAAATTCAATTTTTTCAATAATTAAAGGCTACTGCGAGCAAATTCCAGAAATAGAAAATGATTTTCAAAAAATATTTAAAAAAGCAAAAGCAAAATTCCTTTTCAATTGTTCGCCAGTAGAATGGTTTCAACAAGTTCTCAAGTATCGTGAGAAGTCATGCCGTTCTATGTTGAAGTGTCCAGAAAAATATTCTTCATATACACGAAATCTTTCCCAAAAAGTTCCAAAGGATATACAGCCAAATAATTTCATAAGTATTGATGATCTTCATTGGCTCTCTGGTGTTTCCAATGAAATTAAAGATGACAGTTACCATGAAAAAATTCTCCAATTAATATCAAAGCACGAAAAAAAACAAAACATTAGTGGTACTGAGATTGTTGTAGATCTCACAACACTAAAAAGATCAACAGTTGAGGAATTAATTAAGTTTACGAAAGAATATTTGAATACGAATAATCAATAATTATTCGATTTTGTTTCTAAAAATCATTTTGTAAGTATTGCAAAATACAATATTAAATGTAACTAGTTGTCATTTCTCATTTTGCGAAGAAGTCTTTCAGGTATCTTTTTACCTGGTTTTCTTGCAGCAGAAATTTCTGTGCTTTGCTGTTGTGGTTGGTAGTTATGTGTTATTCTTTGGTGTGACATTGTACTTGTTCCAAATATATCTTCGATTGTCACATCATTTCGATTGATTGTTTCGAGACTTTTGGATTTATGAGCTGGGGTAGTTTGGATCTTTTGTGGCTCGTTCTTTGTTTCTTCAGGCGTTTCAGATTTTGGCTTCGGTTGAAAGTTTCTTTGTGAATTAATCGGAGATGGAGGTGGACCATCTGCTGCCCACTTTCTTTGTACATACTTCTGTCTGATAAAGTTTGTCATTTGGAAACTATTTGCTGGATCAGGTCTCTTGAAGTCATCAGGAAGTTTTGCTTCCCAATATTCATTTCCAATCTTATTTCCAACAGAAGCCATAAAATTAATTTGATCAGTAGTCCATGTGTCCAAAGTACAAGAACGTACGAATGAAATGTGCGTACCAAGAGAACGATGGATTCCACTGCAATCAATACAAATAAAAATACCTAAATTTGAACTAGCCCATGTTGGAATCTTCTTTTTGCAGTCTGCACAATATTCATTTTCAGGCCTTTTAAGAAGGGAAGCGATGGTCTGAGTCATAGTGATAAACGGTCGACATATCGTTTTACATAAAATTCAGAGCATTACAGTTATGGTATCGGTTTTTTATGATTTTTTCATCAAATACATTAATATGCAATTCAATATCATTTTAACATATTATTTATTATGGATTTAAATCAATTAATTCAATAAATAATAAAATAAATGTTTAAGAAGAAAAAATTGGAAAAAAAACAATTAATTGTTTATCTTCAACTAATTTGATGCTTTTTGTTTTTTATGACATTCTAAACAGCACGGACCTTTCTTGAAGAAAACTAATCTTGAGTTAGATCCAGATAAATCTTTGTTGCAAAATTGGCATTTTATGCATTTTTTATGCCAAGTTTCTTTGCATAATTTCCTTCCTTCATCTTGTACGATTCCACCGCATCCAGGGCACCTAAGTTCTGCTGCACATGCATTACACTTTAGTATACCGTTTATTAGAACACAATTGTTTTGTGATATTGGTTGACTACAAACTGAACAAATAAAATGTTCTCGATGGAACCAAACACTTTCAATTACATTTGCATATTCGAAAATTGGTTCATTACATACACCACATATTTTTGTCAGACCATTTTTGTAACAAGTACCACATAATATCTTTCCTTTATATATATTAAATTTCCCATCAGTTAAGTTATTTGGGCAAAATTGGCACATATAACATCCATGTGAATGAACAAAATATTTCTTACCATGGTAAAATATTTCTTTATAATTTCCAGATGGATTAATCGGCTTGGAACAAGTAATACATTTAGGGAAATGTTGAGAAATTTCTTCATAACAATGATTACAAAAAGGACTTTGATATATTGTAAAAAATTTTGTTTCTATGTTATTTTCACCACATTTTGTACATATAAAACATTTTCTATGAAAAGATTTTCCTATTGCTTCAACCTTCTTACTAGGTGAGATTAATTTCGTGCACTTTGTACACCTATCACAAAAGCATTTCTTAAAACACTTTTGGTGAAGAATTAAATCTCCTTTATGAACGCATCCTTCATCTGTAAATGGTTCATTGCATAAACTACAGTTGAAACATTCTGGATGCCAATCATACCCACCAAAATTAAGTATTGTTTTATCAACAGGATTGTTACAACTTGGACATATTCCTGAACCAATTTTAGGAATATGCCATAAATATCCGACTGGTTCGTATGCTTCAACTGAAACAATGTTTGCAAGAGGAAATAACTTCGTACTTGCCATCAACAAAATATAGTTTTGTTACAAAACTATACCGAAACATTAAATAAAAATTTTACAATTACCAGTAAAAATCAGTTTTTGGTATAACAAAATTCGTAATTAAAAATAAAACCAAACAAATTTTTAATAGATTTCCAATGGGCAATTGTATTTTATTTTAAAATATATGGAATTTAAATATATATTTTTTAATTTAATTTAAATTCTTTAAAATGTTGAAATTTCAAGAAATGTTTTAAGTTTAGAAATGTTTTTCAAGATCTTGATTTATTACGTTCTTGAACAAAAATGCCAAATTGCTATATGTAGCTTATTACAAATGCTTAAAATTCATGATTTTAACTTCCCAGAAAATGATACACATTATTGATAATGGTAGATGAAATGAAAAAAAAATTAAAAACAATTTTCAAAATTTAAATTCAAAGGATAATTTTCTCTTCTGGCAATAATGTATTTACATATTAAATCTAGAGCATTAGATTGTTTCAGTGATATTTCTTCATTGGAAACAAACAAAGATATTCAATTTGTTGTAATGGAACCAAAGGAAACTCATGCAATTCTTTCAATTTTAAACAACGAAGACAGGAAACTAGCAGATATATTTACCGACTTTACATCTTCATTAAGTTTTGGAGAAAGAGTTTCTGCTTTAACAGCATTATCTCTTTTATTAACAGATGGACTTCTCGATCATAAGCAGCAAGTTGTTGCTACATATTTTCTCTACCGTGAATCCCAAGTTAAAGATATTTCAAATCATCCATTTTTTTCAGTGTTTCAATACATATCTGATTCATGTTTATCAGACCCAAATCTTTATTCTCCACAGCTACAAGAATTAACTCGTAGTATTATAAACAGCATTTCAATTGAATCAATTGGATCCTTAAGTATACAACAGATTTTCAGTCCAAATTTTTCATTTTCAGAAGTACCAAATCCCAAAGAGCAAACATTATCAGTCGACACATCACACATTCGAATATCCCCTGTTATTGTTATGCGAGAAGAAAATGATTCCGATAATGTAATGGATCATAACCAAGTTCTTATTGAAATTCTACAAGATCAAACATTTTGGAATAACTTTGAAGCACCACTATTTCTTCCAGCTCCAAATTTATCACCAATTTTTGAAGATGAAGTATCATTAATTAATTCATTTGATAATCCACCATTTATTTTCGACGAAGGTGTTACAGTTGGATCAAGGTCAGCTGCTATTGCGCTTATTAACAAAGCCACAGAGTTTCGGCTTCGCTGTGGCGAATCCGATTCATTAATCACAGAACTCAAAAAAGACTCGACATTAGTAGAAGAAATCAACTTACAACCATCTGGTATACAGTTTCTAATAGAAAATAACACAGAAGTAGCCAAAGAGGTGATAAATATATTATCTTCTAATAACCAAAATATACCCAAAATCTTGTTAAACCTGGATCTCACTGTTGCCTCTATTGATGTTGTTACGAGCTATATCCTCTCTGGCCACGCTTCAGACGCTTTTTTAAATGAATATATATCGACGACCGTTAACACAATATTAGGAATTCGAGACAATCAAACTATGTTTAGAAAGGCCCGAATGTTCTGCAAAATGATGGGATTCATAATACAGAATAATAGGCCATTGAGTACGCCAATGGTAATAAATTTGAATTCTTTATGTGAAGATAATAGAACAAAGTCGATTAAGGAAGCGCAAGAATTAAATACACTTTTGTTGAATTCACCATAAATAAGTGTTTTTTAAATAAAGAAAAACATTCTTTAACATCATTTAATTTGAAAATGAATTCATTTAATTCATTGAAAATGGTTATAATTTTTTTTTTTTTTAACATCCTTATTTTATGATCTTAAAAAGAACAGAGAAAAATTAAGCTTTATAACAAATGATTGCTTTCATATTGTAAAAGTTTTTAAGGAATATGTTTATTTTTCAGTTTGAAGATCTCTAAAGAAAATATCAAAAACATGAGGTTGTAATAAGATGGTTTCCCAAATGAGCATCGGCTAGCAGAACCAGTGCGAACCAAATGTAAAAATTTTTTTTTAATTTTTTCATCACTAGTGATGAAAAAGGAATCTCTATTCATTGAAACAAAACTGTTTTAATAATTCTTAAATTCAAATATCTTTATTAATTATTATTAAATCAATTATTTATTATGATCTAAATTTTCTTAATTAAGTGTTTTTGATTCATTCATTATTTTCAAGATAATACATGAAATCGCATTCAATTTCTGACGGTTTTGAAATTTTAAAACTTGTTTTACATAATAGAAACACTTGATTTGACAATGTTTGTTCGATATTAATTTCAAAATCATGATGAACGATCCAAATAGAATTCTTCCACAGAAAGTAACAAAATTATCAGTATGTCTTTGCGTAGCTATGGGTGTTGTTTCTTTTTTAGGATACCTTCCAAATTTTAGACCTTATGTTTGTTTGATTGTTCAATCATTTGGGACCCCATTTCCAAAGATATGGATTCTGCTAACAGGTATGTTTTATTATGACACTCTTTTGAAAGGTGTTCTTGATGGCATTATAATTTTAATGATAGGAAAATTAATCGAACCAATGATAGGTTCCAAAGAATTTTTACGCGTATACTATATGACAGGATTTTATACAAATATTCTAATGATATTACTTTTTTTAATTCTATATCTAATTACGAAAAATTCGGAATTATTAAGTCGACCAATTTTTACAGGGTCATCAAGTCAAGCAGCAATATCCATGGCGTTAGCTCATCAACTCTTTCCAGTTCAAGTTCCTTCTTTTTGCGGCCCAATTCATATAAGAATGCTTCCATTTACAATTCTTTTCATATCCCTCATTTTGGCATTATTCACAACATTTGATGACTTTGTATGTACCTTATTTGGTTCTGCTCTTTCATATATATACATCCGATTTATCAAGAAAAACGGAAATCGAAGAGGATTCCCATCTTTTTCGTTAAAGAAACTTATTCCATTCATCTCTGATAATAATGAGGAAGATGAAGAAGGTGAACAACAACCACATCCAAACATTAATGGAATTGATAATAATACCGAAAGATTCCAATACAATCCAAACCAACAAAGAAATACAAGAACAGAAAATAGGCATAACCCATTCCAAGGTAACCCGCGAACTGTTGGCGAATGAGATATTGTTATTGTAAAAATTTATTATTCATTAAATTTAAGTGTTTTTATCAAAGCTTGTGAGTTAGAAATGGAAACATGCAAAAAAATTACTTGCGTTATATCCAATGGAAAAATTGATGATCGAAATT
Source organism: Histomonas meleagridis (assembly GCF_020186115.1). Taxonomy (NCBI): domain Eukaryota; phylum Parabasalia; order Tritrichomonadida; family Dientamoebidae; genus Histomonas; species Histomonas meleagridis. The sequence continues at coordinate 63,851 of NW_027150864.1, forward strand.
TGTAATGAATTATTTTGAGATATAAAAATTTGTATTAACTTTTTTGCGTTGCTTCATTTGTTATACCTTTAAATGTTTAAATAAGTGAATTATAATTGCTCATTTTCGAAAATGAAACAAATAATAATAAACAGAAAGACGTTAACATGTTGAACAGAATCTTTTTGGCAAAAACAAATAAAACGAATAATTATTCATTTATTGTTTGTATTTTTTTGGAGACTTCTTAGTTGTCTTTTTTGCCTTTGTTTCTTCATCTGATGTCGATTCATCAGAATCAAAAAAATCGTTTTGTATGATTTCGTTAACATCTTTCGCAGCTTTAATTATCTTTTTAACCTTACTTTGTTTTGGTGATGAAGATGGGATTGATTTTTCTGGTGGAGGTTGTGATTCAGATTTGCTATCAGATTCAGATTTTTGTTCAGTTTTAATGTTTTCTTCTAAAAGACTATTGAACCATGTCCTATTGTATTTGGCAGCAATGTCAGTGAGCTTTTGAAGATTGGCATCCAGGTAATCATATTCGATTCCTCTTTCTAGAAGATATTTGGCAGTAGCCTTTTGATTGGCTACAACAGCAAGAAATATGGCGGTCCATCCAAGGCTATTGACAGCATCTAAATCAGCACCAATATCAAGAACATATTTGAGATAATTAATGTGTCCACGAGATGCAGCAATATGTACAATTGTTTTTCCATCTTCTGTTTTTGCATTGATGTCAGCTCCACTATCTAATAAAAGATCAACACACTCAAGACGACCTGTAAAAGCTGTCCAATGTAATGCTGTAAAGCCCATAAAATTTTTTTGTTCAACATTAGCGCCATTTTCGAGTAAATATTTTGCACATTCAATAGAACCATGTGCAGAAGCACACATTAATAAAGAATGTACATGATTTTCTTCAGAATGAGTTGATGCATTTGGGCTCACTTGACTAGGAACTAATTCTCTAAGCCCGTCAATATCATCAAATTGAGCCATTGACCATGCTTTAGCAATTAAATCATTCATTAAAAAGAAAATTTAATAACGGTTTAGAATTCGCTTTCAGTTTTAACGTCCCATATGACGGTTATTGCTTGAAAAGTGTCTGTTATTTTCTCAATTTTTTGACTGTGGTTCTGAAAATTGAATGATGCAACGAATGAAACAAAAACATATTTTTAATTTCATAATTTTTAAAAAACAAAACTAAATACACGCATTTTTAATGAAAGCTTTCTTCCATAAAGTCCTCTGCAAAAGGATCATCATCGATATATGGCATTTGAACACAAGTAGCAAATGTATATATTACTTTATTTTCATTTTGATTTTCTGATTTCGCATCCTCATCTATTATTTCATTTTTATTTTTAATTCGAATTAATAGTACAACAAGTAGTTAAACTATAGCTATAAAAATAACAACAAAAATGGAAACAAATATTAAAATTGTTTTTTTATCATTTGATGAATATGTTTGATTTGTATTTTTCTTTAAATAAATTTTATGATAAGTTGAATAAAACGTCAAAGTATAATCATATAAAATAAATTCTTTTTGAATATAACTTGAAGAAGAATCTAAAACATTTAATAAAAAAGATAAAGTATGCGTTTTATATAATGTGTATGAGCGAGTATTTGTTAACAAATAAGTTATAGAATATGTTTTAATTATTTGAATTGGAACTGATTTTGGTTTAGTAAACTAAACATGTTTGTCATTTGCAGCTGATACACCATGTGTTTCTGTTATATTATTAAAAATTTGAAGTGTATGAATGAAAAATAAAATTAACATAATTGGAATAAATTTAGAATTAGTTTTATCATATTTGATTATATAAAAGTTGAAAGAAAAAAATGATTTTTTAATGAAAATTAAAATTAATATATTAGGCAGAAAATTAAACATAAAAATAAAACTTTTTCATATGTATTAGTAAAATTGAATAATATAAAGGATGGTGATAAATATTACAACAACCATTTACATCAAAAAAAAGTTTTTGTTTAAAATGATGGAAATAAATACTGATTATAATGTATTTTGATATATAGTATTATTATCAATAAAGAAATTAATGTCTATTGAAATATATTCAAGATTTTCATTAAGTGGATAACTCTAGTTTATGTTTATTTTTTTTTAAAACCAGAAAAAATGAAAAGGCCATTTTTTTATATTGAGGTGTCCATTAGACAAGTAAATAGATTGATGATTAAATTGATAATTTATCCCAGTTTCTCAAAAACCATAATTTTGAATTAGACACACCATACTTTCATGAAAATAAAATGTTATGGATCAGAAAAACAAGACATTTAAGAATTTATTTAATTGATTAAATTTTAGTTAAAAATATTTTTGTTTTAAAAATAAACATGATAATTATGATGCACATGAAAAAATTAAAAGGAAATTGATCCAAAAATTAATTCAGATTGAAAAATCAAACAATACCAACATATTTAACCTTATAAAATTAAGGTTCCGACAAAATTTGATAATAAGAAATCATTTAACATAACATAAAAAAATTCCACTTAATTCTGGAAGACCTACGTGTCTGAACAAGCCTTGCTTACAAAATTTCATTACATATATTAAAGCAAGAATCAATGAAATGAAATTACTTATGTAATGATATGGAGAAATAAATCACATTAAAAACGAAGTTATAAAATTATTGGTGTCATTATTAAAACTGTATCTATAATACTAATCCTCCAAAACTTGAATAAAATGGGTAATCATCAAAAAAAAAGTTTGTCAGAAAAATTCTATCGTTGTATAGAATTTTGTTTAGTCAAAACATAAATGACACTTTTTATTCAAAAAAGTTAAAAAAACTTTTTCTAATAGAATACGTTTAAGCAATGAAGCAGTCTGGAGAAGGACCTTCTCTTTCTCCCATATCAAACTTGAATTCTACCTTTTGACCTGAAGGCTTTCCACCGTTTGTAGTAGTAGTAGTAGTTGTAGTGGTTTTTGTAGTTGTGGTAGTTGTTCCTGGAGTTGTGGTAACATATGTTGTCTTAGTTGTCGATGACTTTGTTGGCATTGGAGTAACATACGTCGTTGTTGTTGTAGATGTTGATGGATTTGAAGTAACATAAGTTCTTGTTGTAGTTGATGTAGATGTTGATGGTTTTGTCGTTACATATGTTGTCTTTGTTGTAGATGTTGTGGCTGGCTTTGTGGTAACATATGTTGTCTTTGTGGTTGATGTAGATGTTGCTGGTTTTGTTGTGATATATGTTGTTTTGGTTGTTTTAACTGGTGGAGGTGGTGGTTGCTCTTCTGTTATATATGTTGTAATAACCGTAGTTTCATCAGGAATGACTTGTTTTGGAATAACAGCGTATTTGAATACTTTACCATTGTAAGTACCTTGTGTCCATTTGCCTCTTGCTGCACAATATTTGCAGGCATCATCAAATGAATTGACAGTTACGATGTGGCCGCAATTTGCACACTTACATTCATAGTATTTGATGGTAGTTCGTCCACAAAATGGGCATTTATCAGTTTCTGCACGCCTTACATACATCTGACCACAACCATAGCAAGAAACACGGTATATACTTGGGTGAGGTGTAACAACTGACATTACAAGATCCTCCTGAAAGGGTGTGGTCAAGAGTTTCATAAACTTCTCAAATTTGTGGGACCTATTATCAAAAAGTTGTATTGGTGATGTTTTTATTTTTTTGGTAAAATAATAATATCTTAATATAATCAAAATAAAAGATAGATTAATTTATAATTTATTAAAAATGGAATATGTTTACTAATATTTTCCAATATGATGATTATATGATGTACATATAATTGGAAACATTCATTAATAAACATTGTGTAAACTTACGGTTATTGTTTGTAAAAATTATCCCAAACGAACGAAAATGGTCATTGACAACATGTCAAAATATTTTGAGAAAAAACGCATAATTACCCATAAATTTCCGGTGTATTTTTGAGAGATTAACGTATTATTTAAGTGATTTACACAATGCATTTCACAGACAATTCCACATTTTCAGATAATTTAATATATAATATCAAAATAAACATGTAAATCTAACCACTATCTAAATACTTTGAAATTTAATTCAATACCGCTCTTTAACCTTCATGTAACATATTCACATTTCCTTTTAATTAATCAATTATGCCATTATTTATAAAATGGAATCTTATATCAGATCTAATTGATTTAGGCATCGTATAATTTGTTCATGGACGACAACCAAATCAAGAAGTTGACTATTTGATACAATAGGTAATGGAAATGTCGAAGAAGTCAAAGATGACTTCAGTGATGATAAACATCACAAAAAAACTACCAATATTGCTTCATTTGTGCATTTTAGCTATCTTTTATGACCAAATATATGCCAGCATGATTTCCTTGATGATTTTACATTTTTTCTTTTGTTAAATGGGAACTCATATTTTAATTCAAACACATGGAATTTCAAATTAATTATGCGATAATGGGAATTGACATTTTTTTCAGACAAGCATAATGGCATGAACTATAATGTTAATTTGGGATAACGTCTGAGTGCGATTTGATCACTAGGGCAAGTTTTTGCAGTGTTTAGCGGTGGCGCATATTAGACAGGTGCCAATTGCAAGTCATCCGGATGAAATTGCAAGACGATTCAAGTTTTGGATGTAATTAATTATTTCTAATCCTTGTTCACGCGTCAAAGAATTATAATACATTTTAATTAATCCGGTTACTATTTCACGCATTTAATCATTTGATGATATTAATCAAATCGCTGACAAGATGATCTATAGTGAAACAGCTTTAATTAATAACTTCGATGTAATTGATTGTGTTCAGAAAAGCATTATCCTGTTACTGATGTTATTACTGCTTGAATAGCTGAAACCTTCTTCGATATTTCTAAAATGCGATGTTTAATGCTTCTTTATCATCATAATAATTGGAACGTATCCGAAAACATTAGCGATGCGACATAAATAATTCGCTCATAAATGTTTTACTTCTTCGACTTTCTCATATCTCATTTTCTGCGATCAAAAACACATTAAATCATTTACTTAAATTGCATTTTTATCCATCCATGCGTCCATTATCTTCTTCATTTCGAACAGAGATATCATACCCATTTTGTTCTTCAATCCCAAATTGTCCATGAATTCCCATTCAGCTGCGAACATTATTTTGTCGTCTTTCATTGTGAAGTATCCCAGCATAAGGTTCTGATTCCCCGTGTCAGGTATTGGCGGCGCGCAGAACAACTCTCTTTTATGGCCCGATTGATCTTTGTCTCCTTTTATCACCAACGTGAATTTGTTTTGTGGTAATTTTCCTTCGAAACGAAGAATGAACATAACATATTTGTTAAAATCCTTAAAAATATTAGGCGAAATTGATATCTTTTGATCTTTCTTTTTGTTGTGAACAATTTTAATCCGATTAGAAACTAAATATTGCGTATGTTGAGTACTTTCTTGTGAATTAAGCCATTTGCCATCAGTGAAAAATAAATAATCGATGGGGCCTTGGAAGTTGGTTCGGATCGTGACCCATTCGGATGTTATTGGATACACTTGATGAGGTGTGAAATATTGGCGAATATGGAATAATGGACTATTGGAAATAACTTGCGCAAATTGCTCAAGCTTGGTGTAGGGCTCTTGGTAAAGAACTGGGACGTTTTTGACAACAACTTCTTTATCTGTAAATTCATATGAAAAACCAAACGTGCAGGTTGGACTGTCTGGATTGAACTGGATTTGAAGCTGACGCTGATCAATGATGACAGGCTTCTCCTTTGGGTCAAATGAAAGAATATCTCCTTTGGGTAATTCTGGGGAACAGATCAGCCAAATGGAACCATTGGATGGAGGTTGGTTGGGATCTATGTTTAAAATTGGATGGTATGTAATATCGGGATTAATCTTTGAAAGTCGATATGTATTTTGAAAAACATCCTCCCAATCATCAAATGTAGCAAGACCTGTCTTCTTGTTGAAACCACATAAAACTATAGGAATGGTGGAAATTGCATAAATACTGCCTTTTGATGGACTAAATGTTTGATTGATCCTAATTGGTTGAGCTCCAACATTAACATGAACTCTAAGAGATCCCTCACAAAGTGTGAGATCAACATCATTATTTGGTTGATTATTGCCAATGAAAAATGAACATGTTGAAAGATTTTCATCTTTTAAAACCATATTATGCTTAACTAATATGAATTCGATTTCTTGTGCTGCGTAAGAAGGCACTATAAATGGATGTTCCATATCTTCATCCCATTTTGGATTTGCACTTTTGATAGTTTGTGTTTGTCCGACATAAAAAGTATAGTGTTTAATTTTACACTGAACTATAACATAAAGGTTAGCTGTTTCAGTTCTACCAAGTGTACCTTTGACGTATACGCGGTGAAACATGTGAAGCGATATTTGTGTTGTGCTATGAGTGATTAAATTTGAATGAACGTTCCCCTCAAAATCTTTATTGACTGAACGTCATATTTAATCGTTCAATAACTCAAATGTTTTATGATTTATCGGTTTTCATGTACAAAAAGTAGGTTAAATAAGAGTAAATCATTGGGTTTTCTTCTTTTTTTCCCCGAATCTATTCATAATTTCTCGTCTTACTAATAATAGTTCTCGCGTTTGAAACCTAAGGCATTGGATTAATATTCGTGTATTTGATTAATTTCATATTTATGAAAATTAAAATTTGAAAATGAAAGCTTAAACTAAAAAAATAAGTACTAAGCAACTGCTTTTGATTGCAAATGATTAAATATCTCAAATTTTAATTAACTATAGTTGTGGATAGAAAAATTTTAATAAATTATTATCATATAACAATTATAAATCCATACCAAAGTAAAAGTCATCATCCCAAGGAACAAATTCGGCCGGAGTCATATCTTGTGCAAATAAATCAAAATTAACATCTGGGTCTTCTGTAACTGGTGCGTTTTCTAGTTGTTCTATAGGAATGGTTTGTTGGTTCAATATATTTCTATCATTTTTGATTGCTTTACCCATCATTTGTAAATCTCTATTTGCAGATATACGATCAGATATTTTCTCATTATCATTCAAAGGGATTATGACAACACAATCCCCAATGGTAACTGTTATCGATTTGATGTGGTTCCACTTATTTCCTCTTCTTCCCATGTTTTCTGATTTTAATTTAATTGAAATAACCGATATAGTCTAGTGAAATATTGAATCGGGAAAATTATACACTCATTCAAAAGTGGAAATGTCAACAAGTGACATGTTCTGTGGATTCGTTGCCATGGCATAAAACTCAGAAAAGCATTATTGTGACATGTTTTTTGGAAAATTTGTCATTGGTCATTTGAACAATACATGGCGTCACTTTTTTGGTTTAGTAATTTTTTCCAAAGTTTCAACTGAAGGAATTCCTTGAATAGAATTATAGCGCATTTCTGTATCGGATTGTTTACTTTTTATACGCAGTTTTCCTCCATTTAAGAATCGAAAGCATGTGTTTTTCTGATCAGAAATTTCCTATTATATAGGAAATGGAAAAGAAAAAAATGTTTATTTAGCTCCTTGGCTTTTCTTTCTTTCCGAGCCATAAGGCAAGAAGAGAGAAACCAGCAACTTTGATAACTTGGAAACGAACTCCTGGAAGATCACCAACAGAACGATTTGAACGACCAAGACCAGCAACAAGAACACGGTCATTATCATCTATCAAACGAAGGGAACCATCACGTGGTACAAATGCAGTGATAACTTTGCTATTTTTCTTAAGTTGAACACGAACTGCTTTACGGATAGCAGAGTTTGGTTGTTTAGCTTCTACAGCAACCTTTTGTGTCACAATACCTGAAGCCATAGCAACACCTTCTAATGGTGTCTTATAGATTGTTGTACTTTGCCTCTTGCGATATTTTTTACTTGCCCAGAGGTTATTTCTGTGAGCAACTCGAAGTTTACGAGCTGCTTGCCTTCCACAGGCTTTGGATTTACCCATTTTCAGAAAGGAGGACCAGAACGAAAATTGACTAAACTTTGTTCGTATGAATTAACAAACTCTGTTTGTATTTTGACAGACTTTCCAAAACAAATTTGACTAAGTTTGTCAGGTTCTGAGCAATGAACAGGAAACAAAATAATAACAATCAAAAAAGAAACGTATTAAATTACAATGATGATTGCATTTTATTTGAATCCGAACATTTTATAGCCATTGCAAATGCTTATCAAGGAAGAGCACATATTATTATCAGAACTCGAAGAGAAATTCCAATCGACGCTATTTCAAACAACTTGGAAGATTTTAATGATGAAAATAAACAAGAATTTTGGCATATTGTTCAACAAGTAGTTGCTGAAGCTCAAATACCAATTGTATTATGTCATCACTTCGGAGGCTGGAGAAGTGCTGATCATTTCCATGTGCATCTTGTTTGCAAGCATAGTGGTTTTGCAAAATATGTTTCGTACAAAACAAAAGTTGAACAAAATCAAATTCTTCAAAAACTTGAATCAACGGAAAAATACCTTACTAACAGACACATGAACAAGTTCAAGAAAGATGATATTAAGTGCTTAGAAGAAAATCTTCCTGAACTTGATCCAGATAATTTTGCTCCCAAAGAATGGGGAGACTATAAAGTTGAACTTGATTCTGTTTACCCTCGTATCAAGTTTATTCCAAAGCAAGTACAAGTTTTTAGTACAAACAATAATAAACAGATCCAAATCGAATTGACGAAATATCGAAGCGAATGCTTCACTGCTATGATTACTCTAGCCGAACAACTTGGCTTTGAAAACGTATATTTGTTTTCTAACATCAGTTTCGTATATGGGTTAAGTTGAGCGGAGATACATTTAACCTTAATGTCGACAGAGCCGATGGCAACAAGATATATGGGCTTATATCTGTGTACACTCCAGACTATTATAAGATTAATCCTAACGCAAAGCAATGGCTGAAGAATTACAAGGAGGCTCCTCCTGACATCTTTGCCTGCGTTTAAAATTCAATCGTTGACGATTATTTTGAATTCAATCAAAATGATTTGACTAAATCAGAACTTTTGTGGAAATTTTAACCAATTCTAATCATCTTTTTGGGTTAATTTAAGTCGGTTAGTTCCAAGAAAAGGATTTTAATCACACATCGTCTGGCTTTATGATACCATGATTTTCAAATTTTCAAAAATTTTTAAGAATTCTTAACTATTTAATGCGAAATGTTGGCCTACATTGCAAACCAACTATTTGTTATTGGGATTTTTTCAATAAAAAGTTGCGAATTAAAATTTCATATATTACAAATTAAAATTAAATTAAAATCTTTTTGTTTAAACACTCAAAGCTAAATTGATTGTTAAAGAATTTGGATGTATTTAATTTTAATCAGTTATTATTTACAACAACAACAAAAAAAAAAAAAAAAAAAAATAATTATCCATATATAATAAGGAGAAAGCATTTACTCCAAATTGATATTAACTTTTGTTACTTTGAATTCGTTGTCTTTTGCCAATATATCACTGTATTGAACAAATGGATGAGCCTCTGGTTCTTTCTGTTCCCATTGATCTGGGGTTAAGAAAGAGTATGTGGCTTCGATTGCTTTATAAGTGGCAACAAGGAAGTTAGCGGATGTCTTTGTGTTACCAATTGATGATGTGAAGAGATCTTCGAAACCGGCCATGGCTAAAAGCTTCTTAGCAACGGAACCTGCAACAATTCCGGAACCACGTGGAGCTGGAATAAGACGAACACGAACAGATCCACATTTACCAGTAACTGTATTTGGAACAGTGTGTGGTTGACCGATCTTGTTACCCCAATAACCACGACGAACTGGGAGAATAGAAAGCTTTGCATAAATAAGAGCACCTTTGATGGCATTGGCAACTTCGGCAGATGTCTTAATACCAAGACCAACATGTCCATCATAATCACCAACAGCAACAACTGCCTTAAAGCGTGTGCGTTGACCGGCACGTGTTTGTTTCTGAACTGGCATGATCTTCATCACTTCATCCTTTAAGTTATCACCTAAGAGTGCATCAATAATTTCTGGTTCTTTAATTGGCATTGCATGAAGGTAGATTTGTTCGATGGAAGTGATACGACCAGAAGCAACTAAACGACCTAATTTAGTCTTTGGTTGCCACTTATCTTTACCGCCTCTGTTCTGTGTATTACGTTGTGGACGTTCGCGTTGGCGACCACGCATTCCGCCACGGCGTTGTTCAGCATTTTGTTGTTGAACTTCAGACATCTTCGTAAAGGTTCGACCAAAACCGCTCCTTTATTTTACATCAAATGTCTCTTTTATTTCAATGAAAATGCTCTAACCAAAGGGTTGTTGAAACAATAATTTTTGTCATAAGATTCCTCTAAAAAATATATATCATCTTTTCCAATTTTTTTTGTGAAAGTAAAAATTTTTGCCAATGTGTATTATTGCATTATAACTTTTAAGAAAAAAAAAATCAAGGGCAGCTTCCGGATGACCACAAAATAATTCAAGTTTTCCTAAGCAAATTAAAAAAATCCCAAAATCGGAAAGTGTTAATTCATCCAATCCTAAACCTCTAGTTGAACTTGATAACATTCAAATTTTGAGCAATGTATTTATAAAAATTTAATTTTTATAATCGCGACCCGATGTGAATGATGACATTTTTAATTTCAGTCACAATTCCGAATTCCATATTTGAATTTACAAAATTTCAAAGTGTTAATTCAATCCTAAATCTATAGATGCGAATATTAAAATCTCAATTTGATACGTATAATTACATTTTTAATTTCTGCCACAATTCCGAATTCCATATTGGAATTGCCAAAATTTCAAAGTGTTAATTCATCCAATCCTAAATCTATTGTTAAGTTGATAACATTGCGAATATTAAAATCGCAATTTGATTGTATAATTACATTTTTAATTTCTGTCACAATTCCAAATTTGTAAATTGTTAATAAATTCTTTAGTCAATTCATTATTTCCCAGTGTTCATCTTCGATGCTGCCATACTCTTCTTCATCAAGTTCGACAGTCCAGTCACTCCGCCCAACTGCTGCAGCATCTTCGGGTCCATTGCCCTTGACATGCTTCCTAGCGTTTGTTTGATTGATCTCTCGTTTAGCGAGTTGGGGTTTTGGTCCATTTGTATCAGCTGCTCGAGCATTGGCTTGCTCATCTTTGAGAACATCTTTGCAAAACGCTTTTGCTCTTCGATTACGTATTGCACGAAGACCAATGGCATTCCGCATCCTCGTGCGATTCTTTTCTTTCGGTTCTCTTCTCGAAGGAGAATCGGGTTCTCCATTTCTTCGTCCGTCATTGAGTCCATTACGTACAACATCCGCTTCACGTTGTCCGACATATCTCTCGAGGAGATCTCCCGTGGCATATATTGCTTCATGCCCATAGTATCTATCAGCGCTGATAAGTCGCCCATTTCTAACACAGTTTGATATTGTTGATACATTTCTTTGAATGTAAAGTGGCCATCGAGGATTCGTTGCGCAATTTCCTTTTGTTTGTCCATGTCAATCTCTTCCATCTTCCGCGCAAATGCCATAACATCGCCAAAGCCTAACATTCGAGAGATGAAACTTTTCGCATCAAAGACTTCTAATGAATCAATGCCTTCCCCTGTGCCATAAAATGAAATGGGTGAACCTGTGGCTGCAACTGCGGATAACGCACCGCCTCCTTTAGCATCTGAGTCTAATTTGGTCACAATTATTGATCCAACACTAACTGCTTTGGAGAACGCACGAGCTTGTGATTCGGCCATTTGGCCAATGGTGCCATCCAAAACAAAGATAACTTCGTCGGGTTGGATGGCATCTTCGAGTTGTTGCATTTCGGCAAAAAGTTGGGACTCTTGCATGTGACGACCACTGGTATCAACTATAACAAGATCAAATTTCTCCTTTTTGAACTTGGCTAAGCCTGCTAAGGAAATTTCAATTGGATCATTATTATCTAAATCAATATAATATGGAATATTGGCTTGTAACGCATTCTGCATAAGCTGCTCACGTGCGCCAGCTCGGAAGGTATCGGCTCCAATGACACCGACTTTCCATCCTCGACGTTTATAGAAGTTTCCGAGTTTGGTACATGTCGTAGTCTTACCACTACCTTGAAGACCAACCATCATGTATACATTGGTGCGACCTTTGGTTGGTTGAAAGGCTTCGGTTTTAGGATCAATCATGGTTACAAGTGCATTTAAAACTTCACGCTCAATTATTTTACGGGGAGAAACGCCTGGCGGTAGTTCATTGATTTTGACTTTGCTGGTAATGTCTTTCATAAATTTAATAATAGTCATTTGATTAACATCAGCTTCTTTAAGAGCAGCAACAATTTCTCGAATAAACTGCTTGAAAAAGGTGTCATCAACTTTCTTTGCATTGGCTAATTTGTTGAACCCTTCTAAAAGTTTCTCGCCGAGATCTTGAAGAACCATAGCTTATTTGTTCAACCGATTTAAAATTGAAAAGTTTATAAAACCGTTAATCAAAATTTTAGGTTTTAGATACTGAGTATGATTCATTGGTTAATTTAAAGTAATAATGCTAAGTACCAATTAATTAATAGCTTTTAAAATCTAAAATGATCATTTTTTCTTTATAAAGTCAAGTTAAGGTTTTGACGATGATCATTAATCAAAGTAAAAAATTTGAATATTGTTTTAACGTGAATAAATATTCCAATAATTTTAATAATCATTTAAAATTATTGAAAATTTATACTTTGCTAAAATTAATAATTTTACCAATTTTCAAAAAATATATAAAATATTGAATAAATTTTTAAGATGTATTAATAACGAATATGTTTAGATTTTTTTAGTGTAAGATTATGTATTATAAGAGAAAGAAAAAATTGGAAATTTTGCGCATTATATTTATTAACTTTGCTTTGTAAAGATTGTAAACGTTATTCAAATTGATTTGACAGAAAAACAACTTTTTGCACGAAATTTTGCAAAATTTTCTTACAAAAAGAACTGTACTGAACTGACACATGTTTTTAAATATTACAATGATGTTTAACATAAATGCTAATATTCTCAAGAACACATTTACAAATAGAGATGAAGGTATACATCATAACAAATCTTCAGATTTGAAGTTACTAACTCACAAATAAAAAATTAAAAAGTCAAAACATTACAAATTAATCATCATGATAGGATGAAAAGAGAAATAACTTATAAATTTTTGAAATTTTTTTAACTATTGCAAAGTAGAATAGCATCATTTCCTTTGAAAAAATGTTTAATAAATTTGAGAGGTAATTTCCCATTTTCTGGTTGATCGTTTTTCTGTTCACTAACCTTTGATGAATGTTTTGCAAAAAATTGAACAAATTGTTTTTTCTTTGAGTGAACAAAACATTAATTCATCAGTTTTTGAAACAATTAGTTTATTTGATTCAAATATAGAATATTCATATTTTCTGATAATAAGTCAGATGATTTTTGCATCTTTTTGTACAGGCATGAAACACCACTATTTATACTTTGAATACTTAAAAAAAATTCAAGCTAACAAAGAAAAAAATATTTATAAAATAATTGATATATTCGCTAACTTTCTTTTGCAATCTAATTTAGAGGAATCAAATTATCTTCTTGAAAAACTAATTGAACAAAGTTTAATTAATCCTTATTTGATAAGAAATAAATCAACTTTTTATTTTGCACATTACAAAACAAAATTTGAAATTGAAAGACTAAAGCAACCCTCTCCATTCCAACTATTCGATTTGATCAAGATTTTTTTGAAAATTTTGATAACTTATCGAAAAATGATTGGAGTCTTCATAAAAAATTAGTTCAAGAAGGATTTAATTTATTAAAAATTGTCAAAATTATTCGAAAAGATGATTTAGAAAAATTTCAAAAAATAACTTCTAAAAAGAAATTTAATATCAATTTATTAAACCATCACTTTATGAAAGATATTCATTTATTAACAAAGAAAATGTTTCATTAATTGATTATTGTGCATTTTTTGGTTCAATTCAATGTTTTAAATATTTACTAAAAAAAGGAGCTAAAATAAATCAAACATTAAAATATGCAATTGCAGGAGGAAATTTAGAAATTATTCATTTATGTGAACAAAATAATTCATTATTTGAAGATGTATATGAAACAGCAATTAAATTTCATAAAAATGATATTTTTCATGATTTTTATGATAAGAAAATTATTAAAAACAAAGATTTAACTAAATTAGGAATTAAATGTATTAAATATAATAATTATGAAATTTTATCATTTTTAGAAGAAAAAGGTTTAGAAATTAATGATGAAATAATAAAAGAAACTATAAAAAATGGAAATTTGTTATTAAACAAATATTTTGTAGAATTAAGTTATGCTCCATGTGGATTTTTAGTTGATGCAATTCAATTTGGAAATGTTGATCTTGTTATGTATATACTTAAACAAGGAGGAATTGATATCAATGAAAAAGATATTTATTTTTTAATTTTAAAATTTATAATAATATTTTGATTTTTCCTATATTATTTTGGATTTTTTTTATATTATTTAATACTTCACTTATTCTTGCATCCCAATATGGATATTATGAAATAACTCAATTACTTCTTCAACAAAGAAAAATTGATATTAATTCTAAAAATGATATATTTTTTATTTTTTTGTTATTATCAACAATTAAATGTTTTTTATTAATCTTTAAAATTTATTTAATCCTTTTCAAACAGCATTAATAAAAGCATGTTTATATGGGTACACTAATATTGTAAAACTCCTTCTTGAACAAAAAGGAATTGATTTAAATGCAAAAGATATTTAATCTTTGTTTTCTATGATTTTTTCTCTATTTTGATGCGAATCTTTTAAACTTCATATTTAAATTCATTATTTTTTTCATCACTTATGTATGCATCACAAGGAGGTTATATTGATATAGTAAAATTACTTCTTGATCAAAAAGGAATTGATTTAAATTCTGGTAATTTAATTTTGTTTTGTTCGAAGTTATTTTTGAAAATTTGTTGGAATTTTTTGAAACAGCACTTATTCTTGCAAGTTGGGATGGGCATAAGGAAATAGTGAAATTACTTATTGAACAAGAAGGAACAGATATCAATGTTCAAAGTATTAAATTATTTTTTTTTGATATTTTTTTCCAATATTTTTGTTTTATTATCTGTTTTTGGAATTTATTTGTGAAATTTACAACAGCACTAATAAATGCATGCCAAAATAATCATCGAGTAATAGTTAGAATGCTTCTTGATCAAAAAAGTATTAACATTAATTTAAAAAATTTTGGTCTTTTATTTTTGATGTTTTTTGTATCCATTTAATATTCGCGATTTTATACATGGAGTTTTATATCAAAATTGCAAACAGCATTTGATATTGCATCTTCAAAAGGATACCAAGAAATTAGAAGGATGATTTCATTAAAATCATAAACTCATTCATAAATACTCATAAGAGTTCAAATATAACAAAACCTTCTTAAAATAAGGTACTTTCACTTTCTTTTTTCAGACATTTGAGAGAAATTTTTCATCACAAAATCAAAACTGTGCAAAGTTAATTTTTTTTATCTTTGCTCTGCAGCATTCTGCTTTCATTGTGCAGATGGGCAACAATCACATCACTGACCAAATTACATTGCGATTTCCATTTCAGGGGAATGTCACTTTATACCCAAAAAAATTGCAGGGATTAAAAAATTAACAGAATTCCAGCTTACAATTTTTTTGCTTGAAGATTTAGATTTAACCATTTGTTTGCTAGTATATAACAAAATATAAAATTTATTTATCAATTGAACAACAAAATATTTGTGCAAATCGTTTTCGCCATGAACCGCCCTCTCAAAAAGTGGAGAAATATTTTTCAAAGAGTCTCTCTCTGCTTTTTCAAAAAAATCATCAAAAGTTGTGAAACCTTTTGATTTTGATGAGCAAGAGAAGCCAAAGGCGATACTTTTGCCATTATTAAGGTATAATGTTTTTTTTTTCATTGTTCTTCATATCCTCAATATTATCGACTTTGGTTTGTTCAGCAGAAGGAATTTATCTGATATACCTGTTCAGAATATCCTTTGATTCAATTTCATTAATTGTCATCAAAATATGACGACAAGGAATTGAAAATTCTGGTGCTTTATTGCGGAGAATACACTAACAACAAACTGTAGGTTCATAAATATCAATTTGTGCCTTTAAATACTCATAAGTCAATGTATTTGCAAATATGTCTCCAATCATATTATTGTATTCTTTCTTTATACACGGAATATGTGCAAAATGATCGTTTGCTGAGTGACTTATCGATTGGACAATTAAAACGTGTGCGAGATTATTTAATCTCTCTATTGATTGAATATGAGTCATCTGTGAAAATTGGTAATTTGTTTTATAGCGAGAAAAAATATTTTCTACACGTAATGTATTTATACATTTTTCAGATACTCTTTCAGGAGCCAAATCTAATGGAAGCCAGTGCTCTCTGAGCTTAATCAAATTCGATGATAGATTTCTTACATTTTAATCTATTTTTTTACATTTATTTTCAAGCAAATTTATAAAAACTTCACAATAATCCATATTTAATCTCATTTTGAAAAACACTTGCATGATTTCCATATAATGAAGAGTTTCAAGGTTTCGTTGGATATGAACCAAACAAAATCCAATGATAGATTCTGGATAGATTACTTTTACAGAATTGAATTGTGCTATGCAAAGAAAAGAACATAATATCACCGATTATTATTATCATAGAAACCAATTTTGGATTACAACAAATTAAACCAGGTCTTCTTCCATGGAAAGTACAACAGAAAACATAATTTCTATTTTTATTATGCGTTTGAGATGCAGAATAAGGAATACCAATGTTTCTTGTAATTTCTGTGATAAATTGTGTAATAGTTATATACTGTTTGTATGGAAAAGATGTCATCTTGATCTGGGAGCATTCTTCAATAATTTGTTCCATTACCTTTTTTAAAAAAAATTTTCTGAAAATATTTCTCCACTTTTTGGAAGGACGGTTCATGGCGAAAACGATTACCCAAAATTCGAATTTTTTGGGATTTAAGATTTTCAATGCTAATTTGGTCGTTAAACAATGCACACATTTTCCCTTTCTTCATTCTACACATGTTATAAACAACATTTTCCCAATACTTTCTCCAATTTTGGGCTGATTTTATTGCAGAAAAATTGAGCAAATAATATTTGATGAGATCCATTCTTCACAATTTAAAGTTTTAATTGTAAACACAATCTTTGACTGAAGATGGTAAAAAGATCCATCAAACCAATATAACAATTATCTGAATTCAATAGAGGGAATAATATTCCACATTTTTTTAAGAAAATAGGGATAATAATGAAACAAGCTTGTAATGACAATACGGTTTCAATCAAATTTAAGATCGTAAGCCATAATTGAATTTAAAAATTTGACAATTCGAGGATAAAAGTTTACTAATTTTTTTCGCAAATAATTTTTCATTTTTATGGAAAATCAAACTGGTGAAAAAGACATCAGTCAAAACATTCGTGACGAGTTGGAAACATTATTATTAATTAAGCAAACAATTTTTAAAAATCTCCACGACAAATATTTTCTTCATCATAAGCATCCCGAAGATATTAATAAATTATTGGAACATACAAAATTTGGAGATAAAATTAAAGAAAATTATGATGAACTTTCAAAAAATGATTGGGAACTTCATAAGAAGTTAATTGAAGAAGGAGTTAATCCATCAAAAATTGCGATGATAATTCGAAATGATGAAATATAATCTTGACTGAGGTACCACTAACGTCCTCCGCAAGATAGGGACCGAGAAAAAAATTTTTATTTTTAAACGTCCTCAGATAACGGTCGTAATTGAATTAAGAAAAAGCGCCTAACCCCCACCCCTATTGCACTTTATCTACTTCTCTGGTCTCCGCCCTTATATAAAAAAGGGCTCCGCGAGGTCGGGCTACGGCCAGCTCGTGATAAATGCACTCATTCGCCATTAGGGCTTCTTTTGGGGGAGGGGGTACCTTGGTTTAAAGAAAAAGAAAAAAAGAAAAAAGTTCTCAATTGCCCATAGAGTGAACAAACTTTGTTATTATCACTTATGTGCTGAGTCGAAAAGAAAAAAATAAAATTAATCAGAAAAACCGATAGATAAAAAGAAAATATCTTAAAATCAATTGAATGGTTTACATTTTACAATTAAAAATTAAATGAATAATTAGAATTAGGAACAATTAAAACACTGGGTGCAGATACTTCAAAATTGGTTTCACGAATATAAAATACAAGAGAATTATTAGATGTAAAAAAACCAACTGTACGATTATTAACTGATGGATAAGTAGTACCAAAATCATATAAATAATAATAATAAGTACCTGAACTAGAAATAGATGATTGATGTAAATAATTGACATATATCTCAGTATATTCAGAATTGGGTTGATTAGGTTCAATTTGAATAATAACATAATAATGTGTTGGATCTATTGTCTGATTTAAATTAGTGATATAAGTAAATTGTGATAATGAAATAAAACCAGGAATATCTGAAATAGATATAAAAGATATTGGTATAATAACCTTAATAGTAGATCCAATTTCATAAGCAATTCTTTTAGTACTAGAACCACCAGGATAATTAACAATGGTATCTTGAATAGTATAATTAGGAATCCTACCATTATTCTTAAGAACTTCATAAGCACGATCTAGATCATATTTAGTAAGAGGTGGATTAATAGGAGGTACCAACTTACGTTGTATAACACGTCCCTTATTGCGTGAATAATATGATTCACTAATAGGTCCTATACGATGTGGATCAAACATAAAAATAACAGTGGGAAAATTTTTTATTAATAAGTAATAGCATAATTTAATTGAACCCCTAAGAACTTATCGGTGATTTCAGTACCAGGAATGGATACTTTTAAACATAAAACAATACAATCACCTGAATTCAAATTACGTGCTAACCTAGTACGAAATACTTGAGTCTGTTGAGCATTAGGGGTAAGGTACCCTGACATTATAACATTTTGATTAGGTTCATATAATGAAACTGGTGCAGCAGGGGTACCAAGTGACATTGTTTGAGGAACCGTACCATCTGGAACATATACTAGAGCCCATAATAATGGAATATCAACATCTGTAATCATTTTTAAAGTAAAATTCTTTACTTTACGCATACCTTGGGTAGCGACGGCAGTGATAAGAGTGGTATTTACTTGATCACCTACGGCACCGTCACCGGAGCCTGTATTAAATGTAATGTTTCCGAACAATTATAAGTCTCATTAGAATACTTTACAGTCTTTAATGGACGTCCACGTGAATAACTACGTCTACGTAATCTACGAGGCATAACAATAAAAAATTTAATGTTGTGGGAGATTTATTAATTGAGGGTGAATTAAATAGGAAGGACACACACACACACAGCGCTATGTGAGCTTCGTGCTACGCACTCGCTCCCACTCGCGCTACATAAACTAAAGGATGAACGGC
>NW_027150865.1:0-4379 GCF_020186115.1 Histomonas meleagridis
GTGTAAAGAAGGCTACCGCGTTCTTACAATGACTAAGGTTTTTTGTTGGTTCCCAATTGTTTAAGGGTGTTGGTTCACCCTTTATTCTTTTCCAACAAACACACCAAAGTGCATTGCTGACTCCATTTGAGTCTTCCTCCACCATGAAGTTTACTATTGATTCAACTTCATAGTACCCATTCATCTCTTGCGAAAATGCTTGACTAGAAGAATCATCGTTACCCTCATCGAAATAATAAGGGAACTCATACAACCAGTTCTTGGGTCTAGGAGGTTCCTCAGACTCAGACTGAGAAGAAGACTCACTCTCGAGCTCAGATTCCGAAGAAGTCCCAGTTTTTGAGTCGCGATTTACGCCCAACACAAAAAATGTGCCCTGTGTTTTGTTTCCACTATCAACAGTACTGCGTTGGCTTCCACCGGGGGGCACTACGTCCAACTTTTCCCCTTGTGCCACGTTACCCAAAACACAAACTGGACTTATGTTATTCGAGGTTATGGTTGATTCGCTGGAAGCCTTTCGTTCACCCTCCATCACACACATGCAATTATTATTAGTTTGCATATTATTCAGTGAAGTCAATTGAATGTATCACAATTTTGATATAATCTTACATGGCCCGACTTTGAGAGATATAAAATATAAACCATTCATTTTCAAAGTTACGCTCGGGAACCGTTAAGCAATTTTGGCACTTTTAACTTTTTGTATGACGATGAACTGTACATTCAAAACGAAAAATCCAGGAAACCGACGATACGTAATAACGATTGCACTCTTTACTTACTGACAATCTCCGTTCGACTGGGAAAGTTAAACGTATTCTCGAGTCAAATACGTCTTCATTTCATTTTAGAATGGGAAAATTAATTGAAATTTGAATGCTTTACTTATATAAATCACCCAATAATTGAATATTGGGATAGAGGTTGGCGCCATTTCAGTTAATGGAAAATCTCAGCATCAAATCTTGCTTTCTAAAGCCAGAAGCTTGATACAATTGGCAATTGATAAAAGAGCAAATCATGAAGTAGTTTCAATCGAATGGACAAGAGAAGCCATCGTAAGAATTATCAATGGGAGAGTTCAGAAAGCTTCTGATGGATATATCAGTAATTTTTATAAAAGGCATGGTTGGCCTAGCCGAAAAACCCAAGAAAGAAACAAAAAAGAAGGTCGAAGTACCCTAGAGCAAGAAGTGAAAGATTTTCAAGATGAAGTTTCGAATTTTGTTTCTTCCAATTTCATTCCATCATCCAGGATATTTACCATGGATGAGACGGAATTGTGGAATGGTTCTGTTTCACAACGCTCTTACGTTAACCCATTCACAATGGATTCAGGTGTTGTTTCAGCTGGAGATCATGAAAGAGATACAGGTGTTGTGGCGTTATCTGCCGATGGAACCATTCATCCTTATTTCATTTCTCATTCTCCTCAAAAAACTAAGAAGGTCAATGGGAGAAGTGTTGTTGTTAAAAAGAAAATGGAGGGAATGGGCTTTGATCAAATGAACCAATGGTCGGATAAATTCGCAAACAAATACGGAAACCCTTGTGGAACTGTCTTGATCATGGATCGCCTAAGAGTTCACATGAATCCATAAATTAAGAAAAACTTGGAAGAAAAGCATGTTAAGTGCTTTTATCTTCCACCACAAGGTGCAAAGCTTGCTTCTGTATGTGATAATTCTTTTTTTTCTGTTCTGAAGGCAAGAATATCAAAAATGGACACAACTACAACAGAAAAGAGAAAAAAAAGCATTTTTTTCACTTTGCAGAGAGTTTCCGGAAGAAATGGTTAAGAACTTTTATCATCATTGCGGATGGAATTTCGAATAAACGAAAAATCGACATTTTGCAAAATAATTGAAGTAAATAGTTTACATACTAATGTAGATTTGTTGATAGTGTTGTGGTTTTAAAATTCTTGAAATGTTGCTTGGCAGATCCATAATAGTAACTATCTTGTGCAATAGTGACACCGGTGGAAATCTATCGTTTTCCCAACCTTAGATAAATTGTCAGTATTTAAAATGATTATTAACGTCTCTTTTTCAATATGTGGTCTTCAACGTTCTCAGGAACTTTTCGACATTAGTGATAGTTTGATTAAGATTTAATTCAAATTCAGTAGTACTAATAGGGGGTGCAAAAAGTTCTGACCCTACCGTCTTTCGATGAATAAAAAAGATATATATTTTCAATTAACTTTCATTTATGTAAGTACTCTCCTCGATTCTCAATCACCCATACAAGTCTTATTATCCATGCTTCAAACACCATTTGAAGCTCTTCAAAAGTGACACCGTCGAATATGCGTATATTTTCATTTTTTTAAATCTTCTTCTGAATTTATCTCCACACCCTTTCGGTATTTATTTGCCAATTCAAAGAACCAAAAATCGCATGGGCTTATGTCTGGTGAATACAGTGGGTGAGGGATTCTATTAATTTATTCTTCTTTTAATTTTTGAGTAACAAGTGACCCATTATGAATTGGGCAGTTATCCATATGTATCTTTATGTTTTTCAAATGTGGCTGCTTCTTGTCATAGTCAACATTTTCATTCAATTGTGGAATAATATAATAAATGAAGTATTGCTGATTAAATTTGCGATTAGGAGGTAATGTATCAATACATAGCATTTTCGTCCCATTGAAGAAAATTGTAATCATTGTTTTTTTGGATTAAATTTTCTTATATACTAACCAAGGTCATTAATTAAAACAGATTTAATACAATTTGGTGAATGACCTAGTTTTGCTGCAATATATTTTGCGGATAAAAATGGTTGTTCTTCAAGCATTTCCCTGATTTGATCAATTATATTAATTTTAGGGTTTCCACTCCTTGGTAAATCATTACAACTTAGGTCACCTGAAGAAAATTTTTTACACCAGCGTTTGACACTTGAAAGTGAGATATTAGATTGAGGGAGAGCATTACTTATTTCCCTATAAATTGATCGATATCCCATTCCTTGCAGAAAATTATATTTGACAACAATTTTGAGCTCCGACTTTTCCATTTAATTTTGTGGTGGAAAAAGTGACGATTTTGAATAAAATAAAAAATTTACTCATCTATATTTCAATATGTAAATAAAATTTTTGAAAAATATTTACACATGCTTAATACTTGAACGCCTAATAATGATAAGTTAACATGCTTATCTATAGGTCGTTTTATATTGAAGGATTCTATATCAGAATCTTCAATTTTTATGCGTTCTATGATTCGGAAGTAATTTTTAGAGGCGTAGTTATCACCTCTATTGCCTTGCTTTGAATACTTCCATTCTTTGTTGATCGGCTTTTCAATTGTTTTGCCGTAACAACTATTCATAATTAATTTATATATTAGTTGGAGAGGGTTATTTTGACGTTTATATTCCACCCGTTTTTGGAATATTTCTTGGATAACACCTTGAATGGTGGGATCATAACCCTCATCCCAATAATAACCTTGTACTAGTTTGAATTGTATATTTTGGTAAACTATAAGATCTTCCAAGGCTATATTGTCGACGACCATAGTGACGGGATTTTCTTCACTTATGTTATTGTCGTCATTAAGGTTTAAACCATTTATCTTTTGTACTATAAGAGGGAAGGGATAATGTTTGCTAATTTTTGTAATTTGAATTTCAACAACATAAGCATTTGTATTATTATTTAAATAATTTAAATTTAATTGATCTTCTTGAATAACTTTCGGTGGACCGTTAATAACACTTATACGAGCCATAGCGGAGGGATATAATGATACGGCGTCAAAGTCACATAATTCTTCGTTGACATGTCAGTTTTTGTTGTATGCAGTCATGCATTGACCTCCATTCACTGCTCTTGATAAAAGGTGTCTAACGTGACCACCTACTTGGAGGTAGGTATATAATGCGGTCGGGAATGATCACGAGGACCCTAGGGGCCATGCCCCCGGTGGAGCCCCTATGGTCCTCGTGATTATTCCCGACCTTAAGTTTTCACTGGGGGGATTAAAGGTGCCCTTCGGACCCCACCGGAGGCCTCAGACCCCTCCAATCCCCCGAGTGTGCTCGCTCCGCTCGCAACAAAAATCGAAATGATTTTTGTGAGCCATACAATTCGTCTAAGAATTTGAATACACATTCAATTTTGAGAGAACGCGAAGCTTTTTGATAGGAACGATAGCACTTTTAGCACCACTTTCCGCATAAACCTATCAAAAACCTCACATAACCAACACGAATTGTCCCCGGTTATCTTTGGTCGGAGGTTAGTAGTCAAAAAGCGACGGTTATTTTTTGGTCGCATGTCAAACTTTATTTTTATAAATGCTTAAACCTGTGACTAAAACGTATTTTTGTACATCGCAAAAAGAAAACCGTTTTCC
>NW_027150866.1:0-521 GCF_020186115.1 Histomonas meleagridis
ATTTTTGAGATATTTAAAATATTTTATAAGAGTGAATAATTTGAGAACATTCTTCAGCTGATGAACAATTTGATACATAAAGCGAACCAAATGTTGTATCTTGATATAAATCTGATGTCATAACACATGTCACATATTTACATCATCAGAATGGTGATTCATAACCTGTAAAATGATAACTGTTTATAATTATAATTGGATCGAAATTTCGTTAGTTTTCTTTAAATTAAGTTTGCTTGCATATATCAAAGCAATTTAATTTTTTAACATATTTTACTTCTCCTAAATCATTGTATATCACATTTCTGATGAATAATTCATCCTGATTAAGGCTTATGATACCTTGTGTCATATCACTTTCAACTTTATAAAATTCTAAGATACTCGATTTACTTTAATGTCATTTTATATTGATGTAAGGCTTATCTCTTCTGAATAATGCATGCAACCTCTGTGAGATGTTATTAAAATTTGCATGTATTTGTTTCAAAAAATAAAGTAATATATTTGTTGTTGTTTGT
>NW_027150867.1:0-30456 GCF_020186115.1 Histomonas meleagridis
ATCTATTAAATAGAGAAGAAATTTGTAATACTTTAAAAATTACTGGAAATAAAATGTTACATAAAACACAAGGGATAGTTAGAAGTAACAGAAATAGAGAAATTAATATGGAAATGGAAACAGAAATCAAAAATATTTATAAATTTAGCACTATCATTAGAAGAATTCATCACTTCTATCATAAACAGCAAACACAAATGATATTTAATATGATTAATAGGTTAAAAGATAAACTCATCAAACTTCTACCAAACATCAAAGATGAATTTAGAAATTGCATTGAAATAAATTTACCCAATGACATTGATAATCTAATGAATATGACAACAGATTATTTAGAAGGTAAACTACAATATATAGAAGCAAGAATTAATACGTTACAAACGAATCTAGGAGCTAGAAGAAAAGAGAATTACAAAGATTTAATACAAAACATGTATAGAGAAGATCCTAGAAGATGTCTTAGATGGTATGTTATTCCCAATACTACACCAGAATGTAAACTAGAACCAGATAAATTTGTTGAAACATATGGAAGAACATGGAGCCAAGAAAAACTAATAGAAAACAATGAAGAACTTATGTCAGATAAAATTATTGAGGCGGAAGATAAACGACAAAGTTATTTAAGAAATAGTTGATATGTTAAAGACTAAACCAGGTTTGAGACCTACTATTTACATTGATAATTCAATTAAAAAAAAAATAACATCCCAATTCAAAGTGAATTCAGTAATTTACGACATGATATTTGGTTCATTAAAAATAATCAATATTATATTATAGAAGTTACTATTCCTTATGGGAACTTTAATGAGAATGATGTTAATTCTCTTGAAATTAGATATACAGGAAAAGTTGATAAATATAAAGATTTATGTAATGATATTAGGAATCAAACAAATAAAGAAGTGAACTTTTACGCAATCGTAATTTCTTCTTTAGGTGCTTGGTTTAAGAAATCTTTAGTACATTTAGATACTTTAGCAGGTTCTTAAAGTCTTTTTAAAAGATTTGCTAAAAGAATAACTTTATCCACACTTAGAGAATCTCAAAAGCTCATTACTAATGATTATAATAAATTAACTCAAAATAATAGAGATAATAATGCTAACGAGAATAATGTTATACAAGAAGTAGTAAGAGTGCCTGATAATAACATCACACATTCAGATGAAGAAATTGATTCATCTGTTCTATCTGATCATGTAGAGATTGACTCTAATCATTTTATCTTATCAGTTCCTTCATCTGATGTCGGACACATGAGCTCCGAAGAGTCGAATGACTCAAGTCAGGTTACATTAAAGTAGTAATTGGCTTAACTTTGTTCTAGTCAACACATAATTATATAATGATTAATGAATAAACCACACGGGAGGAGATTTTTCTTTTTTTCTCATAAAATAAATAACAATTCTTATATTCCCTTATATTTTCTAATATCAAAAGAATATGAATGAGAAATTTAAGAATAAATAATTTCCATTATGTTAAAAAATATTAATTTACATAAGATAATGAAAAATTATTCATATTTTGTTAATTGATAAATATATATTATTTCATGAATACTGAGTAAATTTCTCTTCTATATAAACAACATTAAATCAATTTTTTCAATAAATCCAATATTCATTCGATAATTTTAGGGGAAATCGTATTCAGACGTCGTAACGGTCGCTCGTTCTGAAAAAATTAATATTTATTTCATAGAAATTTTAAAAAAATTTTTTATTACTGTCATTTTACACCTGAAAAAATGAAATGTCAAAATTAAATTGGAGAAAAAACCATAATGGGACAATCGAAATGCTAAGTATAAATTTAGATAAGAATATTGTCACAATTAAATTTAAATGATTTTTTTTTTCCAATCATTATAATCAATGTTAATCAACAAAAATATCGAATTCAAAGTGATAATTATTATTTAAATTATTAAAATAATGATTCAAAATAAAAATTTATGTATTTAAGTTCAAAATATAAATTAAATCATCTCATTGATTTCATAAGTGCTATTTTCTCATAAAAGAAATACGTTTAATATTTACATTTTTTAAATGCAAAGAAATTCTTAATTAAAAAATTCGGATTCATTAACTTCTCGTTACTAAATGCAATGGTTGATGTTAAAATACCAAAAAATTATATTTTGAATATAACAAAAACACAGAGTTCCACGTTGCAAACAGATCTGACTGTATCAAATTATCATAATGGACATCCTTTCGAAGAAAGACTAAAATTTGAGTTAGAGAGCATTAATTTAGGTCAAAGTTGTTAGAGTCAACAACATAAAACACCGAATAATTTCATAGAATTTTTAATTAATATAATTGGAACTAAAATTGATAATGATCATCATTTAGTTCGTTATATTAGTAATAAATCTTAATCCATAAGCAACAGACTCTTGAAAAAACATTAAGTCTCTTTATATTTCAAGGGTAATTATTAATGAAAAAGCATATAAATTTAAAGTACAATCAATTAGATGTATATTCATATAATGGTAAAAAGCTTGGACAATATGCTATTATTGAATTTAATAAAAGATATCAATTATGTTTGACTGAAAGTGCAAAGCTATTAAATCAAGATCAAAATAGCGTTAGAGAAACATTAAAATTTATTTTTAAAAATAATTGTAATTGTAATAATGAAGATTTATAATGTATACATGAAATTTATGAAAGATTAAAAAACCAAAAAAAGGGAGATACTATTTTGAAAGATATAGATATTTATGCTAAATATTTTTATCATGACTTAAAAATTGAAAATCCAAATTAAATTGTAATAGTAGAAACAGATGAGAGAGAATACTGAAGTTACAACTCAACAATGGATAAATTAAAACCATATGTTGTTGATCTTGCACAACGTAATGAACCAGTTCGTTAACTGTTTCGTAATTTTTTTCATGAAGCAGAAAATTTTAAAAAAACCATCGACCCTAATGCCAATGGTATAATTGTAACTGCAGGATCTCAACCCACTGTCCCATCTGCTACAGTAGACAAGTATTTACCGAAGAAAAAGCGCAGTGCGCACTGCAGTTTCTGCCATAGATTAGGGCATAATGTAAGTACATGCCCATTCAGAAAAAAAAAAAATAATCAGTAAATGCCAATAATTTCGATTGTTATATGATTTTTTTTTGATAGAAATTATTAAGATTTGTAGATATAATTTGCTTTAACAGATATAATTTGGTTTCATAATTAGGTGTACTATAAGAACAAATTAAGATTAAATAAATTGTATTAAATGAAAAAATGAGGATTAAATGACTAAATAAGATGTACTAAATGAATAAATGATGATCAAATGACTAAATAAAATGTACTAAATGAAAAAATGATGATCAAATGACTAAATAGAATGTACCAAATTAAATGATTAAAATTGAATAACTATATTGATGGAAAATTGGTGTATTTGTATGCTTGTGTGTTTGTTGTGGCCATCATGGTTTGAAAACATTTGAACGGTTCATAATATCAAAAACTTTGCTTTTTGACGAGCAGGCGACCGTTAAACGATATCTTTTTTTTATGTTTCTAAAGTTCCATCGTAGATCAGGTTTTAATTAGCGGTCGATGATATGACCAAAAAAAATACGCGGGGTTTTTTTGGTAAATGATTTGACGCGGAAAATAACCGTTCCCCGAGAACGTTACGACATCTAAATACCCTGAAAAATATTAAGAATTTCAAGTTTGTGCTATTTGAATAGCCATTCAATTTTCAATGGAAAATGGTGACGTTTTGATCCCTCATATTTTTGAATGAAAAAATATTTTAAATTTTAAGAATTGAATGGAGTTCAATGTCAAAATTTTATTGACAAATTGACAATTTTGTAGTCAATTTGCCAGAAGAATTTTGAATTTCATCATCATTTATTGAAGTTCCGAGCGGTGACTGCAGCACCGTGAGCATCTTCAATGAATGAATAAAAAAAGATGATCAAGAAGAAGAAGAAAAAGAAGGAAGGAAAAGTCGGAAGATGAAGAAAAAGAAAGAAGAAAACAAGAAGGAAAAGATGGGAAAGACAGAAGAAGAAGGAAAAGAAAGAAGAAAACAGATAGGAAAAGACAAAAGAAGAAGGAAAAGAAAAAAGAAAACAAGACGGTAAAAATGGAAGAAGAAGAAAAAAAAAAGGAAAAAATGGAACAAGAAAAAAAAAGAAAACAAGAAGAAAAAAAAAAAAAAGAAAAATAAATCAATAAAAGCCGAAAAATGGATTCCTTATTTCGATTAACAAATTTAGGTAAATTTTATGCGTAATTCAAATAAAAATCATTAAATTGATTAAATTTCTTATTTTTGGTTATTCGATTCAAATTAAAATTTAAATTTGTTATATATAAAAAAGTCGACTTGGAAATTATGTCTTGGATCGAAGAACAAATTTGAATGATATGCAAAAAGAAGCAGGAAGACCCGAAAGCCAGTTGGGAAACAATTAAAAATCGGCTAGAATGGTATTCACCAGTATTTAAGCATTTTGAATCAAAGATATAAATGCCTATCTATATGCTAATGCAAAACTGGTCCAAGAGCCGATTGATTTCTGGATACAAAATGAAGACATACATTATATTGATATGAATCGTTATTTTTATCGCCATAAAGGACCGAGACAATCAATTAAATATGACAAATGGACACCAGAAGAAGAAAAATTATTCATAAAATTAATTAACTAAGCTATCGAAGATAAAAGTTTGAGTGATGATGGATCATGGGGCATATTTTCTATTCGAGTTCCATACAGAGTTGGTGATCAATGTTATAACAAATACATTTAACTCTTTAGAAAGAATTTAGTACCAAAATTGTCAGAAAGAACAGATATAATGGTGTCGCATGACTTCAGGCGTGCCTTTTCAAAGCACCAAGAATAAGTAATCTCAAAAGAAATACAAAAAAGAATCGAAAATGGTGAGGGTATTTCAATTAGAGAATGTCAAAAAATCTACACGATTGCTATTATGATTCACATGTAATGGCAAAAAGGGCTGCTGAACTTATAGCTATATAAGATGGAATTCAAATGTATAACAATGATGGACATAAAACCAATGAATTTTTGGATTTATATAATTATACTTTTGATCTCGCTAATAATGAGCCACAACTCTTATTGGAAGAGGCAGATATGCCAAATTTTATTTGATGCATCAAGGCACTTTGTAGAAGAATTTATTAGAAGAAACAATTTCTCCTTGAGGAAACCACATGTTTCTCGGAGAGGACAATTAAAGGTAGAAGAAGTTGATCATTTTCTGAAGACGCTTAGTGATGCAATACAACAATATGGTTCAGATAATGTATTCAACATGGATGAAACATCAGTTAGGATTGCATATTATCCTGACAAAGTCATTGGAGTTGTTGATTCTGATTCAGTACATGTTGATACAAATATAAATTTAAAAGAATATTTCGCTGCTATCATGACATGTACGAGAAACAAGCTATATCCACCGATAATACTTGCAAAAGGCAAGACAGAGAAATGCACTAAGAAGTTTAAGCTCAAAGAAAATAACATCATTGAACACTATGTTTGGCGTTCTGATTATGGACTGATGAAAATGTTGTGAAGAGATATCTTTCCTTTCTCCATGAAATTCATCCTGAACCTTGTGTTCTTGTTCTAGATTCATTTAGAGCACATATCACAGGAAACGTACTCCAAATTGCTCGGGATTTGGGAATCACTATTATCCAAGTTCCAGCAAATGGAACAGGAAAATATCAACCCCTCGATAGGCGAATATTTGGGATCGTAAAATCAAGGTTAAGAAATAATCTTGGGAAAAGAAATAATGAATGTGCGAAAAATAGGTGGTCTGTAGCATTAAAATGTCTACTCATTGCATGGAATTCAATTACCAAAGAAGCGCTTGAATCTGCATGGTCAATTCCTGGTTTACTCGAAGAGAATCCTTTTGTTCCACGTGATGATAACGAATTTGAGTATCTGATATAAGAAGAAAACTAATCACCAAAAATAAAAAAAAAAAAGTAAAAAAAAAAAAATGAGATGAAAAACGGTTGTTTGATGTGTTAATTGAAAAAGTCAAATTGATATTGAAAAATTGAGAATTATGATAATTCAAAAAGTGGAATGACCGTTAAACACTGGTGATTAGAAAAGATGGTTTAATTTCAAATAAGTCAAAAATAAAATCAAAAAACTTTATACAAAAATTAAAGAGTGAATTGTGTAGAATATGTCTTTTGAAGGACAATGGAAAATTTCCATCAGATGAGTAAAAAAAATCTATTTATATATGCTCATTTTATGATTTTTTATAGCAAAATAGAAAATGAATAATCTTATTTTAATCTGCTCAAAATAGGGATTATTTTGGTATCATTGAATTAATCATATCTTGTACCATATTGGAGAAAACGATTTTTAAAAATTAAAAAAAATGCATGAAATAATTAAAATCCAAATTTTTATTATAAAATTCATCCCTACATAAACATCAATTTATGGTCCAAATAGCTAAGCTTTTTTCTATTTGGATGAATCAAATAATGAATTTAGATACGGAAAATTCATTGGCTGGGTTCAAACGTACAAAAGTAAAATTGGCGGGACGGTTATGCCAGTAAATTGAAAAGGTTCAGCCTTCAAATTTGGCACTTTTTATCCAAATTGCGCAAATATGGAATTTTTAAGATTTTTCAGGGTACGATTCTCCATAATTTTAGTATCATTAAAATACTTTGGGATTTTGATTGTTTATAAATGTGTGTTGAAAAATTCGTTTCTACGACATAATTCCGATAATAAGAATTAAATTTTTTTTTTTTTAAATTTTGTGCAACAATGAAAATATTAACATTAAATTGTATATACAATGTAAAATTTAATTGTAATCTCTATATGCATATAAGCATATTAAAAATAATTATTTTATTTTAATTAATAAACTTTTAATTTTTCGGTATTTATAAATTTATTCTAAACTTTGAAAAGTTTTCAGACTTCCTCCCTAACTCAGTTGGTTAGAGTGTCAGACTGTTAATCTGGAAGTCGTGTGTTCGAGCCACACGGGAGGAGATTTTTTTTGATTTTTCATGAATATTGATTTTTTGCGTCCGAGAACTCGATTTTCGGAAATAACTCCCCCAGGGCACTCTAATGATACCCTTTTTGGCGAATCGAAATTTCGATCAATAAATTATATCGACGATTCGGAAATGCGTAAACGACTTGAACGATCTCCTATTATACAGAAGCACCTACGACGATGTCCTTCACCTGCTGAAACCCCCTCAGATTTGCGGAAAAAAAGATAACGAAATTGATTTTAATTTTAGTGAACCACTTCAACAAGAATTCCTTCTTGTTAGTGGTATTCATTATAATCCAAACCCAAACCCCGATTTATATGGAGAAGAAGGAGTCCCACCTCAATGGGTAATTATTTCATCAGATCCACATATTTCGTTTTTACTACCAATATTTATCAACGAAGAAAGAGGGTTAGTTTTATGCCGAAATCAATGCATTATTCAAGAAGGAAACCTGCTAATCAACCTTAATTTTCCACCAAGACTCACATCGTCCGACGAAATTGAGAGAGGTGTGTTTGATTTAAGAACTTTCGTAGGACCAACCAGACCTAGAGAATTACCATTTCGGTTAAATAGTGATAATCCAAAAGTTCAAAAATATATTTAATGTTGCAAATAAGTATCTTATCCAGAAAGCTATTAATTTAAATGTTGAAATAGTTAATAACAACACACAAAATATATGGGCGACATGTCATTTCTATAACATTGGTCAGATCGATTTAAGATCAATTAATCAAATTAACCACAACATGATACATAATGAGTTACAATTCACAGATATGACGAGGAATCAATTTAATCAACTTAATCAAATTAATTATAGTGAATCTTCAATCAATTCAGTTAAACCAATCGAGAAATCAATTACTACAAATCCAATTATTGAATCGTTATATGTGAATCAAATACAAAATGAAAAAACAGTAGATACTCAGGTTGATTCTTTAGAAGTTAATCCGATAATTAATGAAAGAACAATCTCAACTAATATTGATTCTTTAACAGCAGAACCAAAATTTAATGAGAAAATAATTACAACTAACATTGATTCTGTACATGCAATTCCCAAATTTAATGACATACAAGTAAATACAGGAATAGATTCAGTAAAAGCAAACCCTGTGTATAATAATGTTGAAGTTAATCCTAATATTGATTCTTTAAATGTTAAACCTGTTATGAACAATAAAATTATTAATTCGAATGTTGATTCATTACAAATTATTCCGAATTTAAATAATAAAACTATTAACCCAGATGTAGAATCTTTACATATTATACCAGAAGCTATTAAGAAAACCACAAAACCTATTGTTGAATCTCTTTTTGTAGAAAGTTTATTTAGGAATAAAACAGAAACAGCGTTAATTAAACAACTTAAAATAGATGTAAACAAAACGTTGAAGACTCAAATTGTTAATATTGAAGAAAATGAGATTTGTTTTAACCCAATTAAAAGAACGATAAATATTGATATTCCTGAATTTGAAATTATGTATAAACATACTCCTAAAGTCTTAAACTTAAGTAACTATTTCACAATTTCTACTTCAGATAAATCAGATATGGAAGATAATCTTAGTGAAGAAGAATCAAGTTCAGACACTAATATTCCACTTCATATAAATATTAATACTTTAACTAATAATGATGAAGAAGAAGATGAACATGAATTAGTTCAAGAAACTGTAGACATGAATGATGAATTAATTGAAGATATTAAGAAATGTGTCAGTAAAGAAGATATTTATAATTTAATTAATAAATGGAGACCAACAAAAGAACTTAATAATTGGAAATATGATAACTTACCATTAGCTAAACAACCATTAATCCATATAATGATTAGAGAAGGGAAATGGTGTGTACCAGGCCAATTCCCATGTCAATGTCAATGTGAGAATGAATTTAAAACAGGAAATGCTTTAAATAATCATATGAACAAAATACATGGTTTAAAACCTGATAAAAATCATTTATATGGTTGTATTAAAAAACTTAATAGAGAAAGACTTAATTTGGTTAATATTAAATAATTCGAATAATTTAGAGAAAGACATTTATAGGAACAATGTTATAGTTTGTCCTTTCCCTAATTGTGATTATTTCACTAATGCACATAAATCGTTAATTTCTCATATATCACATAAACATCAAGAATTTGATGAAAATATAAATATTATAGGTTGGTTTTGGTCTACTATTATAGCTTATACTAAGCTTAATAATAAAATTCCTAGTTGCTTAGATATATTATCACCTAGAGAAGGTTATATGTGTAATCATTGTAAAGTCTGTTGGAGTTCAGATGCAAAAGGAATTTTAAATCATGCAAAAAACAACATGAATCAATTAATATTGAAGGTATTCATACAGTTTATGATAGAATTAAATGTTTACCTACAATGTATATGGACTTGCAGGATAAAGATGAAGAAATCAATAGGGATTTAAATGATTATGAAGATTTAGTTTTCACTCAAAGAAATTTAACTGATAGAAATAGACTTAATGTAATAAATCCTATTGATTTAGATCAAGAACAAATCATTAATATCAGAAAAAAGACATTTAAGAGAAGATAATAGGAGAAATATTATTCAAAGAGAATCACAAAGAAAAAAATAATAATACACATCATAATACAATTATCAATCCAGATTCAATAATTATAAATGATGACAATAATTTTATTAATCCAATTATTCGTAATTTTGATGCAAAATCATTGGCTAATGATTTTGATCTTAATAAATTAAAAGATTTAAACAGAGATAATTTACTTGAGGTTACTAAAAATTTGGACAGATTTAAATAATGAATTTGAATCTCAATTTGTCTCTTTAAAAAAATTGAACCTCTAATTAATATTTGTAAACCTTTAGATAATAGACCGAAAGACGAAAATTATTATATTTGGGAAGGTTGTTTATCTAAAATTAATTTACTAATTAGAGAAGAATTAAGAGATGTCTTTAAAATAACAATTAATAAAATGTTACATAGATCTAATACTATTGTTAGAAGTAATGAAGAAAGAGAAAGAGCTCATGAACGAGAGATCGAAACACACAATTTATGCAAACTAGTTACACATATTTGGAAACTTTATGATCTCAAACATAAACCCCCAACTCAGGCAATACAAAATTTATTTAATAAACATTTGGAGAAAGTTATTAATATAGTCAATATCCTCCCGGACGAAATTAATAACTTATTAAGTATTTATAATCAAGAAGATATAATCAATTTATTAAATAATACAATTGATAATTTAAGTGACAAATTAGATTTTATTAATACCAAAATAAATGAAAATCAAAGAATAATTGGAAATAATAAAAACATTAAATATAGAGATTTAATACAAGGGTTATATATGGAAGATCCGCGAAGATGTTACAAATGGTATATCTCTAATAATACTACACCAGAGTGTGAAATAAATCCGGAAGAATTTATGGAAGAATATGGGAAGAATTGGGAAACCTATAAAACATTAAATAATTCGGAAAATTCTAATGAATTCTTAGCTAAGAAAATACTTAATGAAGAAGATAATATTAATTTAATTAATGATTTATTTGATAGTGATTTAATTAAACGAGCAATTTATTCAAGATCAAATATTTCTGCTTATGGTCCAGATGGGATTTCAAATGTTATTTGGAAAATTGGTAATGAAAGTACAGTTAAAATGATTAAATATACTACTAAAATAGTTATGGAATCTAAAAAAATGTCCTGAATTACTTAAAAGAGGAAAAACTATAATGTTATTTAAGAAAGGTAATAAAGAAGACCCTCATTCTTGGCGTCCTATTACAATAACCCCAACATTTTATAGGATTTGGATGGTTGTGTTAGCTAGAGCCTTTCAGAATTTAAATAACAGACATAGTTTTATAGAAAGATGTCAAAAAAGTTTTATGCAATGTTCTAATGGTACTTCAGAACATTCTTTGATTATTAACGAATTAATTCAACATGTAAATAGAAGAGAAGGTTCTATTTACATTACTACTATTGATTTTTCAGATGCATTTGGGTCAGTCCCTCACCCTTTGATCTTTGAGAATTTAAAAAATCAAGGTTTTGATGATAAAATAATTGATTTAATTAAAGCAACTTATCAAAATTCAAACACAAGAATTCAGGTTCCAACTAAAGGAATTTCAAACATTATAAATATTAATTGTGGTGTTAAACAAGGTTGTCCATTCTCTCCTATTGCCTTTAATATTTGCATCAATACCTTGTTACATAAATTAGAAGATTGTAAAATCGATGGATTTCACTTAAATGATAAAACCATTTGTGCACAAGCATATGCAGATGACTTGGTACTTATTTCAGATACTGAGAAAGGTATGAATAATTTAATTAAAGTAGTTGAAGACTTCTGTATTTATGCTAACATGAAAATTCAACCTAATAAATGTCAAACATTTAATTATATTAATCATAATGATAGAAGATTTTCAGCAATTACTAAATTTCAAATTAATAATGAAAATATCCCAATTACTAATCTTAATGGAGGTATTAATTATTTAGGAATAATGACTGCATTAATGAAGACAACGAGAATGAAATC
This sequence comes from Histomonas meleagridis, assembly GCF_020186115.1. Lineage (NCBI taxonomy): Eukaryota > Parabasalia > Tritrichomonadida > Dientamoebidae > Histomonas > Histomonas meleagridis. The sequence goes on from NW_027150867.1 coordinate 11,717, forward strand.
AGCAAATTACAAGATATCTAAAGCATTAGAAGACATAGGTAATATTTGCTCCTCACCCTTGAAATGGAACCAAATGTTGGATGCCATTAAAAGATTCATAATTCCTTCATTGGATTATGTATTCTCTAATGGTACCACCAACAAAACGGAGAGGAATTTTTAAATAAAAGGATAAGAGCGTTATTAAATGCTAATTTAAAAACTTCCGCTTTACCTAAGGAATTTTATTATACTTCATGGGAAGATGGTGGAGCAGGACTGAAAGATTTAAATGAAAGGAATAATGATTTGATTATTTCAAGTTTTCTAAAGTTATGGTTTTCGAAAGATATGTTTCTAAGAGATTTATTTCGAACTCTATGTTGGGAAGAAAAATCGTTTAGATATAATAATGTCGAAGAAAACACAAATGATAACGATATTTTCTTAAATGTTTTCAACAAGGACATGAGAAAAAATACACCTGGAACTTCAAACCTTTTTAGCCGGGTAATTCATGCACTTGAAGATAACAATTTAATCTTAAACTTGAACTATCTACCCACAGATAATTTATTAAACCCAGATGACTCAGATATAGATCCTTTCGAATTCAATGGAAATGAAATTGAACCAGACAATCCTGAAGAATATATTACATTAAAATTTCTAGATGTGAATGAAGTGTATTCATTCGATCAAAATGAATTCCTAAACATTATGAACAATTATCACAAAAACTTCCATTATGCAAATTTGATTAAATTACCTCTTAGAGGTCATACCTTTAAAACCCTTTATAAATCTAAATTATCTAATTATTTCATGAATGACTATAAATGTAAAATTAAAGATAATATAATTAAATTTAGTATACAAGCTAGAACTAATAGCTTCTATACTGGGCAACATCAAAGACTTGCTAACCATGATGAGAACATAGGTTTATGTCCTTATTGTGGTCAAATAAATTCCTTAAGACATAGATTAAATGATTGTAAAACAGTTATTAATACATATAAGAAAAGACATGATGCAGTTATTAAAGAATTATGTGAAATGTTAAAAGCAAAACCTGGTAACAAACCAATTATTCACCTTGACTCAACTATTAAAAATGTTCAAAATAATAATAATTCATTTGAAGGTGAGAACAGAAGATGTAAACCTGATATCTGGTACTGTAATAATCAGGGTTACACTTTAATCGAGGTAACAATTCCTTATGGAGATGTTGATGAGAATGACATTAATTCTTTAAATGAAAGATACGATCAGAAGAAAGATAAATATACAAGTTTATGTAAGGATATTAAAGAACAATCCGGTCTAGAAGTCAACTATTATGTTATAGTCATTTCATCATTAGGCGCTTGGTTAAACAAATCATTAAATGAATTGAGAACTCTTGCAGGTTCTAAAGATTTGTTTAAGAGATTTGCGAAGAGAATAACTGTAGCAACTTTAAGGGAATCACAACGACTAATTTATAATAATTTGGATAATAATAATGGAATTATTGAATCACAATCAGAAGAAGAAGAATCCGAATCCGAGAGCATAGCGAACACGGACCAGTCTCTTATATCCGAAGGTTCAGGTGATGAAGTTCAAACAGATGAACTAAATGAGCTTTATGCAAATTTGGTGATTCTAAACTCAAGAGATCATTCTACTTCGGATGGTTCTCACTTAGAGAATGGCAACTCAGAGCATACGTCATCACCAGATGATGAATAACTTAATTTGAACTTAATCTTAATTTCTTTTAAAGATAATTATAAATGAATAAACCACACGGGAGGAGATTTTTTTTGATTTTTCATGAATATTGATTTTTTGCGTCCGAGAACTCGATTTTCGGAAATAACTCCCCCAGGGCACTCTAATGATACCCTTTTTGGCGAATCGAAATTTCGATCAATAAATTATATCGACGATTCGGAAATGCGTAAACGACTTGAACGATCTCCTATTATACAGAAGCACCTACGACGATGTCCTTCACCTGCTGAAACCCCTCAAAAAAAAAAAAAAAAAGATAACGAAATTGATTTTAATTTTAGTGAACCACTTCAACAAGAATTCCTTCTTGTTAGTGGTATTCATTATAATCCAAACCCAAACCCCGATTTATATGGAGAAGAAGGAGTCCCACCTCAATGGGTAATTATTTCATCAGATCCACATATTTCGTTTTTACTACCAATATTTATCAACGAAGAAAGAGGGTTAGTTTTATGCCGAAATCAATGCATTATTCAAGAAGGAAACCTGCTAATCAACCTTAATTTTCCACCAAGACTCACATCGTCCGACGAAATTGAGAGAGGTGTGTTTGATTTAAGAACTTTCGTAGGACCAACCAGACCTAGAGAATTACCATTTCGGTTAAATAGTGATAATCCAAAAGTTCAAAATATATTTAATGTTGCAAATAAGTATCTTATCCAGAAAGCTATTAATTTAAATGTTGAAATAGTTAATAACAACACACAAAATATATGGGCGACATGTCATTTCTATAACATTGGTCAGATCGATTTAAGATCAATTAATCAAATTAACCACAACATGATACATAATGAGTTACAATTCACAGATATGACGAGGAATCAATTTAATCAACTTAATCAAATTAATTATAGTGAATCTTCAATCAATTCAGTTAAACCAATCGAGAAATCAATTACTACAAATCCAATTATTGAATCGTTATATGTGAATCAAATACAAAATGAAAAAACAGTAGATACTCAGGTTGATTCTTTAGAAGTTAATCCGATAATTAATGAAAGAACAATCTCAACTAATATTGATTCTTTAACAGCAGAACCAAAATTTAATGAGAAAATAATTACAACTAACATTGATTCTGTACATGCAATTCCCAAATTTAATGACATACAAGTAAATACAGGAATAGATTCAGTAAAAAGCAAACCCTGTGTATAATAATGTTGAAGTTAATCCTAATATTGATTCTTTAAATGTTAAACCTGTTATGAACAATAAAATTATTAATTCGAATGTTGATTCATTACAAATTATTCCGAATTTAAATAATAAAACTATTAACCCAGATGTAGAATCTTTACATATTATACCAGAAGCTATTAAGAAAACCACAAAACCTATTGTTGAATCTCTTTTTGTAGAAAGTTTATTTAGGAATAAAACAGAAACAGCGTTAATTGAACAACTTAAAATAGATGTAAACAAAACGTTGAAGACTCAAATTGTTAATATTGAAGAAAATGAGATTTGTTTTAACCCAATTAAAAGAACGATAAATATTGATATTCCTGAATTTGAAATTATGTATAAACATACTCCTAAAGTCTTAAACTTAAGTAACTATTTCACAATTTCTACTTCAGATAAATCAGATATGGAAGATAATCTTAGTGAAGAAGAATCAAGTTCAGACACTAATATTCCACTTCATATAAATATTAATACTTTAACTAATAATGATGAAGAAGAAGATGAACATGAATTAGTTCAAGAAACTGTAGACATGAATGATGAATTAATTGAAGATATTAAGAAATGTGTCAGTAAAGAAGATATTTATAATTTAATTAATAAATGGAGACCAACAAAAGAACTTAATAATTGGAAATATGATAACTTACCATTAGCTAAACAACCATTAATCCATATAATGATTAGAGAAGGGAAATGGTGTGTACCAGGCCAATTCCCATGTCAATGTCAATGTGAGAATGAATTTAAAACAGGAAATGCTTTAAATAATCATATGAACAAAATACATGGTTTAAAACCTGATAAAAAATCATTTATATGGTTGTATTAAAAAACTTAATAGAGAAAGACTTAATTTGGTTAATATTAAATAATTCGAATAATTTAGAGAAAGACATTTATAGGAACAATGTTATAGTTTGTCCTTTCCCTAATTGTGATTATTTCACTAATGCACATAAATCGTTAATTTCTCATATATCACATAAACATCAAGAATTTGATGAAAATATAAATATTATAGGTTGGTTTTGGTCTACTATTATAGCTTATACTAAGCTTAATAATAAAATTCCTAGTTGCTTAGATATATTATCACCTAGAGAAGGTTATATGTGTAATCATTGTAAAGTCTGTTGGAGTTCAGATGCAAAAGGAATTTAAAAAAAAAAAAAAAAACAACATGAATTAATTAATATTGAAGGTATTCATACAGTTTATGATAGAATTAAATGTTTACCTACAATGTATATGGACTTGCAGGATAAAGATGAAGAAATCAATAGGGATTTAAATGATTATGAAGATTTAGTTTTCACTCAAAGAAATTTAACTGATAGAAATAGACTTAATGTAATAAATCCTATTGATTTAGATCAAGAACAAATCATTAATATCAGAAAAAAGACATTTAAGAGAAGATAATAGGAGAAATATTATTCAAAGAGAATCACAAAGAAAAAAATAATAATACACATCATAATACAATTATCAATCCAGATTCAATAATTATAAATGATGACAATAATTTTATTAATCCAATTATTCGTAATTTTGATGCAAAATCATTGGCTAATGATTTTGATCTTAATAAATTAAAAGATTTAAACAGAGATAATTTACTTGAGGTTACTAAAAATTTGGACAGATTTAAATAATGAATTTGAATCTCAATTTGTCTCTTTACCAAAGATTTGGGGGTAAAAATCGTAGAAAGATTAGATCTAGGATTAACAATTTATTTAAAGACAAAAATTGAACCTCTAATTAATATTTGTAAACCTTTAGATAATAGACCGAAAGACGAAAATTATTATATTTGGGAAGGTTGTTTATCTAAAAATTAATTTACTAATTAGAGAAGAATTAAGAGATGTCTTTAAAATAACAATTAATAAAATGTTACATAGATCTAATACTATTGTTAGAAGTAATGAAGAAAGAGAAAGAGCTCATGAACGAGAGATCGAAACACACAATTTATGCAAACTAGTTACACATATTTGGAAACTTTATGATCTCAAACATAAACCCCCAACTCAGGCAATACAAAATTTATTTAATAAACATTTGGAGAAAGTTATTAATATAGTCAATATCCTCCCGGACGAAATTAATAACTTATTAAGTATTTATAATCAAGAAGATATAATCAATTTATTAAATAATACAATTGATAATTTAAGTGACAAATTAGATTTTATTAATACCAAAATAAATGAAAATCAAAGAATAATTGGAAATAATAAAAACATTAAATATAGAGATTTAATACAAGGGTTATATATGGAAGATCCGCGAAGATGTTACAAATGGTATATCTCTAATAATACTACACCAGAGTGTGAAATAAATCCGGAAGAATTTATGGAAGAATATGGGAAGAATTGGGAAACCTATAAAACATTAAATAATTCGGAAAATTCTAATGAATTCTTAGCTAAGAAAATACTTAATGAAGAAGATAATATTAATTTAATTAATGATTTATTTGATAGTGATTTAATTAAACGAGCAATTTATTCAAGATCAAATATTTCTGCTTATGGTCCAGATGGGATTTCAAATGTTATTTGGAAAATTGGTAATGAAAGTACAGTTAAAATGATTAAATATACTACTAAAATAGTTATGGAATCTAAAAAAATGTCCTGAATTACTTAAAAGAGGAAAAACTATAATGTTATTTAAGAAAGGTAATAAAGAAGACCCTCATTCTTGGCGTCCTATTACAATAACCCCAACATTTTATAGGATTTGGATGGTTGTGTTAGCTAGAGCCTTTCAGAATTTAAATAACAGACATAGTTTTATAGAAAAAAAAAAAAAAAGGTTTTATGCAATGTTCTAATGGTACTTCAGAACATTCTTTGATTATTAACGAATTAATTCAACATGTAAATAGAAGAGAAGGTTCTATTTACATTACTACTATTGATTTTTCAGATGCATTTGGGTCAGTCCCTCACCCTTTGATCTTTGAGAATTTAAAAAATCAAGGTTTTGATGATAAAATAATTGATTTAATTAAAGCAACTTATCAAAATTCAAACACAAGAATTCAGGTTCCAACTAAAGGAATTTCAAACATTATAAATATTAATTGTGGTGTTAAACAAGGTTGTCCATTCTCTCCTATTGCCTTTAATATTTGCATCAATACCTTGTTACATAAATTAGAAGATTGTAAAATCGATGGATTTCACTTAAATGATAAAACCATTTGTGCACAAGCATATGCAGATGACTTGGTACTTATTTCAGATACTGAGAAAGGTATGAATAATTTAATTAAAGTAGTTGAAGACTTCTGTATTTATGCTAACATGAAAATTCAACCTAATAAATGTCAAACATTTAATTATATTAATCATAATGATAGAAGATTTTCAGCAATTACTAAATTTCAAATTAATAATGAAAATATCCCAATTACTAATCTTAATGGAGGTATTAATTATTTAGGAATAATGACTGCATTAATGAAGACAACGAGAATGAAATCAGCAAATTACAAGATATCTAAAGCATTAGAAGACATAGGTAATATTTGCTCCTCACCCTTGAAATGGAACCAAATGTTGGATGCCATTAAAAGATTCATAATTCCTTCATTGGATTATGTATTCTCTAATGGTACCACCAACAAAACGGAGAGGAATTTTTAAATAAAAGGATAAGAGCGTTATTAAATGCTAATTTAAAAACTTCCGCTTTACCTAAGGAATTTTATTATACTTCATGGGAAGATGGTGGAGCAGGACTGAAAGATTTAAATGAAAGGAATAATGATTTGATTATTTCAAGTTTTCTAAAGTTATGGTTTTCGAAAGATATGTTTCTAAGAGATTTATTTCGAACTCTATGTTGGGAAGAAAAATCGTTTAGATATAATAATGTCGAAGAAAACACAAATGATAACGATATTTTCTTAAATGTTTTCAACAAGGACATGAGAAAAAAATACACCTGGAACTTCAAACCTTTTTAGCCGGGTAATTCATGCACTTGAAGATAACAATTTAATCTTAAACTTGAACTATCTACCCACAGATAATTTATTAAACCCAGATGACTCAGATATAGATCCTTTCGAATTCAATGGAAATGAAATTGAACCAGACAATCCTGAAGAATATATTACATTAAAATTTCTAGATGTGAATGAAGTGTATTCATTCGATCAAAATGAATTCCTAAACATTATGAACAATTATCACAAAAACTTCCATTATGCAAATTTGATTAAATTACCTCTTAGAGGTCATACCTTTAAAACCCTTTATAAATCTAAATTATCTAATTATTTCATGAATGACTATAAATGTAAAATTAAAGATAATATAATTAAATTTAGTATACAAGCTAGAACTAATAGCTTCTATACTGGGCAACATCAAAGACTTGCTAACCATGATGAGAACATAGGTTTATGTCCTTATTGTGGTCAAATAAATTCCTTAAGACATAGATTAAATGATTGTAAAACAGTTATTAATACATATAAGAAAAGACATGATGCAGTTATTAAAGAATTATGTGAAATGTTAAAAGCAAAACCTGGTAACAAACCAATTATTCACCTTGACTCAACTATTAAAAATGTTCAAAATAATAATAATTCATTTGAAGGTGAGAACAGAAGATGTAAACCTGATATCTGGTACTGTAATAATCAGGGTTACACTTTAATCGAGGTAACAATTCCTTATGGAGATGTTGATGAGAATGACATTAATTCTTTAAATGAAAGATACGATCAGAAGAAAGATAAATATACAAGTTTATGTAAGGATATTAAAGAACAATCCGGTCTAGAAGTCAACTATTATGTTATAGTCATTTCATCATTAGGCGCTTGGTTAAACAAATCATTAAATGAATTGAGAACTCTTGCAGGTTCTAAAGATTTGTTTAAGAGATTTGCGAAGAGAATAACTGTAGCAACTTTAAGGGAATCACAACGACTAATTTATAATAATTTGGATAATAATAATGGAATTATTGAATCACAATCAGAAGAAGAAGAATCCGAATCCGAGAGCATAGCGAACACGGACCAGTCTCTTATATCCGAAGGTTCAGGTGATGAAGTTCAAACAGATGAACTAAATGAGCTTTATGCAAATTTGGTGATTCTAAACTCAAGAGATCATTCTACTTCGGATGGTTCTCACTTAGAGAATGGCAACTCAGAGCATACGTCATCACCAGATGATGAATAACTTAATTTGAACTTAATCTTAATTTCTTTTAAAGATAATTATAAATGAATAAACCACACGGGAGGAGATTTTTTTTGATTTTTCATGAATATTGATTTTTTTTTTCCGAGAACTCGATTTTCGGAAATAACTCCCCCAGGGCACTCTAATGATACCCTTTTTGGCGAATCGAAATTTCGATCAATAAATTATATCGACGATTCGGAAATGCGTAAACGACTTGAACGATCTCCTATTATACAGAAGCACCTACGACGATGTCCTTCACCTGCTGAAACCCCTCAGATTTGCGAGAAAAAAGATAACGAAATTGATTTTAATTTTAGTGAACCACTTCAACAAGAATTCCTTCTTGTTAGTGGTATTCATTATAATCCAAACCCAAACCCCGATTTATATGGAGAAGAAGGAGTCCCACCTCAATGGGTAATTATTTCATCAGATCCACATATTTCGTTTTTACTACCAATATTTATCAACGAAGAAAGAGGGTTAGTTTTATGCCGAAATCAATGCATTATTCAAGAAGGAAACCTGCTAATCAACCTTAATTTTCCACCAAGACTCACATCGTCCGACGAAATTGAGAGAGGTGTGTTTGATTTAAGAACTTTCGTAGGACCAACCAGACCTAGAGAATTACCATTTCGGTTAAATAGTGATAATCCAAAAAGTTCAAAAATATATTTAATGTTGCAAATAAGTATCTTATCCAGAAAGCTATTAATTTAAATGTTGAAATAGTTAATAACAACACACAAAATATATGGGCGACATGTCATTTCTATAACATTGGTCAGATCGATTTAAGATCAATTAATCAAATTAACCACAACATGATACATAATGAGTTACAATTCACAGATATGACGAGGAATCAATTTAATCAACTTAATCAAATTAATTATAGTGAATCTTCAATCAATTCAGTTAAACCAATCGAGAAATCAATTACTACAAATCCAATTATTGAATCGTTATATGTGAATCAAATACAAAATGAAAAAACAGTAGATACTCAGGTTGATTCTTTAGAAGTTAATCCGATAATTAATGAAAGAACAATCTCAACTAATATTGATTCTTTAACAGCAGAACCAAAATTTAATGAGAAAATAATTACAACTAACATTGATTCTGTACATGCAATTCCCAAATTTAATGACATACAAGTAAATACAGGAATAGATTCAGTAAAAGCAAACCCTGTGTATAATAATGTTGAAGTTAATCCTAATATTGATTCTTTAAATGTTAAACCTGTTATGAACAATAAAATTATTAATTCGAATGTTGATTCATTACAAATTATTCCGAATTTAAATAATAAAACTATTAACCCAGATGTAGAATCTTTACATATTATACCAGAAGCTATTAAGAAAACCACAAAACCTATTGTTGAATCTCTTTTTGTAGAAAGTTTATTTAGGAATAAAACAGAAACAGCGTTAATTTAAACAACTTAAAATAGATGTAAACAAAACGTTGAAGACTCAAATTGTTAATATTGAAGAAAATGAGATTTGTTTTAACCCAATTAAAAGAACGATAAATATTGATATTCCTGAATTTGAAATTATGTATAAACATACTCCTAAAGTCTTAAACTTAAGTAACTATTTCACAATTTCTACTTCAGATAAATCAGATATGGAAGATAATCTTAGTGAAGAAGAATCAAGTTCAGACACTAATATTCCACTTCATATAAATATTAATACTTTAACTAATAATGATGAAGAAGAAGATGAACATGAATTAGTTCAAGAAACTGTAGACATGAATGATGAATTAATTGAAGATATTAAGAAATGTGTCAGTAAAGAAGATATTTATAATTTAATTAATAAATGGAGACCAACAAAAGAACTTAATAATTGGAAATATGATAACTTACCATTAGCTAAACAACCATTAATCCATATAATGATTAGAGAAGGGAAATGGTGTGTACCAGGCCAATTCCCATGTCAATGTCAATGTGAGAATGAATTTAAAACAGGAAATGCTTTAAATAATCATATGAACAAAATACATGGTTTAAAACCTGATAAAAAATCATTTATATGGTTGTATTAAAAACTTAATAGAGAAAGACTTAATTTGGTTAATATTAAATAATTCGAATAATTTAGAGAAAGACATTTATAGGAACAATGTTATAGTTTGTCCTTTCCCTAATTGTGATTATTTCACTAATGCACATAAATCGTTAATTTCTCATATATCACATAAACATCAAGAATTTGATGAAAATATAAATATTATAGGTTGGTTTTGGTCTACTATTATAGCTTATACTAAGCTTAATAATAAAATTCCTAGTTGCTTAGATATATTATCACCTAGAGAAGGTTATATGTGTAATCATTGTAAAGTCTGTTGGAGTTCAGATGCAAAAGGAATTTTAAAAAAAAAAAAAAAACAACATGAATTAATTAATATTGAAGGTATTCATACAGTTTATGATAGAATTAAATGTTTACCTACAATGTATATGGACTTGCAGGATAAAGATGAAGAAATCAATAGGGATTTAAATGATTATGAAGATTTAGTTTTCACTCAAAGAAATTTAACTGATAGAAATAGACTTAATGTAATAAATCCTATTGATTTAGATCAAGAACAAATCATTAATATCAGAAAAAAGACATTTAAGAGAAGATAATAGGAGAAATATTATTCAAAGAGAATCACAAAGAAAAAAATAATAATACACATCATAATACAATTATCAATCCAGATTCAATAATTATAAATGATGACAATAATTTTATTAATCCAATTATTCGTAATTTTGATGCAAAATCATTGGCTAATGATTTTGATCTTAATAAATTAAAAGATTTAAACAGAGATAATTTACTTGAGGTTACTAAAAATTTGGACAGATTTAAATAATGAATTTGAATCTCAATTTGTCTCTTTACCAAAGATTTGGGGGTAAAAATCGTAGAAAGATTAGATCTAGGATTAACAATTTATTTAAAGACAAAAATTGAACCTCTAATTAATATTTGTAAACCTTTAGATAATAGACCGAAAGACGAAAAATTATTATATTTGGGAAGGTTGTTTATCTAAAAATTAATTTACTAATTAGAGAAGAATTAAGAGATGTCTTTAAAATAACAATTAATAAAATGTTACATAGATCTAATACTATTGTTAGAAGTAATGAAGAAAGAGAAAGAGCTCATGAACGAGAGATCGAAACACACAATTTATGCAAACTAGTTACACATATTTGGAAACTTTATGATCTCAAACATAAACCCCCAACTCAGGCAATACAAAATTTATTTAATAAACATTTGGAGAAAGTTATTAATATAGTCAATATCCTCCCGGACGAAATTAATAACTTATTAAGTATTTATAATCAAGAAGATATAATCAATTTATTAAATAATACAATTGATAATTTAAGTGACAAATTAGATTTTATTAATACCAAAATAAATGAAAATCAAAGAATAATTGGAAATAATAAAAACATTAAATATAGAGATTTAATACAAGGGTTATATATGGAAGATCCGCGAAGATGTTACAAATGGTATATCTCTAATAATACTACACCAGAGTGTGAAATAAATCCGGAAGAATTTATGGAAGAATATGGGAAGAATTGGGAAACCTATAAAACATTAAATAATTCGGAAAATTCTAATGAATTCTTAGCTAAGAAAATACTTAATGAAGAAGATAATATTAATTTAATTAATGATTTATTTGATAGTGATTTAATTAAACGAGCAATTTATTCAAGATCAAATATTTCTGCTTATGGTCCAGATGGGATTTCAAATGTTATTTGGAAAATTGGTAATGAAAGTACAGTTAAAATGATTAAATATACTACTAAAATAGTTATGGAATCTAAAAAAATGTCCTGAATTACTTAAAAGAGGAAAAAACTATAATGTTATTTAAGAAAGGTAATAAAGAAGACCCTCATTCTTGGCGTCCTATTACAATAACCCCAACATTTTATAGGATTTGGATGGTTGTGTTAGCTAGAGCCTTTCAGAATTTAAATAACAGACATAGTTTTATAGAAAGATGTCAAAAAAGTTTTATGCAATGTTCTAATGGTACTTCAGAACATTCTTTGATTATTAACGAATTAATTCAACATGTAAATAGAAGAGAAGGTTCTATTTACATTACTACTATTGATTTTTCAGATGCATTTGGGTCAGTCCCTCACCCTTTGATCTTTGAGAATTTAAAAAATCAAGGTTTTGATGATAAAATAATTGATTTAATTAAAGCAACTTATCAAAATTCAAACACAAGAATTCAGGTTCCAACTAAAGGAATTTCAAACATTATAAATATTAATTGTGGTGTTAAACAAGGTTGTCCATTCTCTCCTATTGCCTTTAATATTTGCATCAATACCTTGTTACATAAATTAGAAGATTGTAAAATCGATGGATTTCACTTAAATGATAAAACCATTTGTGCACAAGCATATGCAGATGACTTGGTACTTATTTCAGATACTGAGAAAGGTATGAATAATTTAATTAAAGTAGTTGAAGACTTCTGTATTTATGCTAACATGAAAATTCAACCTAATAAATGTCAAACATTTAATTATATTAATCATAATGATAGAAGATTTTCAGCAATTACTAAATTTCAAATTAATAATGAAAATATCCCAATTACTAATCTTAATGGAGGTATTAATTATTTAGGAATAATGACTGCATTAATGAAGACAACGAGAATGAAATCAGCAAATTACAAGATATCTAAAGCATTAGAAGACATAGGTAATATTTGCTCCTCACCCTTGAAATGGAACCAAATGTTGGATGCCATTAAAAGATTCATAATTCCTTCATTGGATTATGTATTCTCTAATGGTACCACCAACAAAACGGAGAGGAATTTTTTTAAATAAAAGGATAAGAGCGTTATTAAATGCTAATTTAAAAAACTTCCGCTTTACCTAAGGAATTTTATTATACTTCATGGGAAGATGGTGGAGCAGGACTGAAAGATTTAAATGAAAGGAATAATGATTTGATTATTTCAAGTTTTCTAAAGTTATGGTTTTCGAAAGATATGTTTCTAAGAGATTTATTTCGAACTCTATGTTGGGAAGAAAAATCGTTTAGATATAATAATGTCGAAGAAAACACAAATGATAACGATATTTTCTTAAATGTTTTCAACAAGGACATGAGAAAAAAATACACCTGGAACTTCAAACCTTTTTAGCCGGGTAATTCATGCACTTGAAGATAACAATTTAATCTTAAACTTGAACTATCTACCCACAGATAATTTATTAAACCCAGATGACTCAGATATAGATCCTTTCGAATTCAATGGAAATGAAATTGAACCAGACAATCCTGAAGAATATATTACATTAAAATTTCTAGATGTGAATGAAGTGTATTCATTCGATCAAAATGAATTCCTAAACATTATGAACAATTATCACAAAAACTTCCATTATGCAAATTTGATTAAATTACCTCTTAGAGGTCATACCTTTAAAACCCTTTATAAATCTAAATTATCTAATTATTTCATGAATGACTATAAATGTAAAATTAAAGATAATATAATTAAATTTAGTATACAAGCTAGAACTAATAGCTTCTATACTGGGCAACATCAAAGACTTGCTAACCATGATGAGAACATAGGTTTATGTCCTTATTGTGGTCAAATAAATTCCTTAAGACATAGATTAAATGATTGTAAAACAGTTATTAATACATATAAGAAAAGACATGATGCAGTTATTAAAGAATTATGTGAAATGTTAAAAGCAAAACCTGGTAACAAACCAATTATTCACCTTGACTCAACTATTAAAAAATGTTCAAAATAATAATAATTCATTTGAAGGTGAGAACAGAAGATGTAAACCTGATATCTGGTACTGTAATAATCAGGGTTACACTTTAATCGAGGTAACAATTCCTTATGGAGATGTTGATGAGAATGACATTAATTCTTTAAATGAAAGATACGATCAGAAGAAAGATAAATATACAAGTTTATGTAAGGATATTAAAGAACAATCCGGTCTAGAAGTCAACTATTATGTTATAGTCATTTCATCATTAGGCGCTTGGTTAAACAAATCATTAAATGAATTGAGAACTCTTGCAGGTTCTAAAGATTTGTTTAAGAGATTTGCGAAGAGAATAACTGTAGCAACTTTAAGGGAATCACAACGACTAATTTATAATAATTTGGATAATAATAATGGAATTATTGAATCACAATCAGAAGAAGAAGAATCCGAATCCGAGAGCATAGCGAACACGGACCAGTCTCTTATATCCGAAGGTTCAGGTGATGAAGTTCAAACAGATGAACTAAATGAGCTTTATGCAAATTTGGTGATTCTAAACTCAAGAGATCATTCTACTTCGGATGGTTCTCACTTAGAGAATGGCAACTCAGAGCATACGTCATCACCAGATGATGAATAACTTAATTTGAACTTAATCTTAATTTCTTTTAAAGATAATTATAAATGAATAAACCACACGGGAGGAGATTTTTTGTTTTTTTCATGAATATTGATTTTTTGCGTCCGAGAACTCGATTTTCGGAAATAACTCCCCCAGGGCACTCTAATGATACCCTTTTTGGCGAATCGAAATTTCGATCAATAAATTATATCGACGATTCGGAAATGCGTAAACGACTTGAACGATCTCCTATTATACAGAAGCACCTACGACGATGTCCTTCACCTGCTGAAACCCCTCAGATTTGCGAGAAAAAAGATAACGAAATTGATTTTAATTTTTAGTGAACCACTTCAACAAGAATTCCTTCTTGTTAGTGGTATTCATTATAATCCAAACCCAAACCCCGATTTATATGGAGAAGAAGGAGTCCCACCTCAATGGGTAATTATTTCATCAGATCCACATATTTCGTTTTTACTACCAATATTTATCAACGAAGAAAGAGGGTTAGTTTTATGCCGAAATCAATGCATTATTCAAGAAGGAAACCTGCTAATCAACCTTAATTTTCCACCAAGACTCACATCGTCCGACGAAATTGAGAGAGGTGTGTTTGATTTAAGAACTTTCGTAGGACCAACCAGACCTAGAGAATTACCATTTCGGTTAAATAGTGATAATCCAAAAGTTCAAAATATATTTAATGTTGCAAATAAGTATCTTATCCAGAAAGCTATTAATTTAAATGTTGAAATAGTTAATAACAACACACAAAATATATGGGCGACATGTCATTTCTATAACATTGGTCAGATCGATTTAAGATCAATTAATCAAATTAACCACAACATGATACATAATGAGTTACAATTCACAGATATGACGAGGAATCAATTTAATCAACTTAATCAAATTAATTATAGTGAATCTTCAATCAATTCAGTTAAACCAATCGAGAAATCAATTACTACAAATCCAATTATTGAATCGTTATATGTGAATCAAATACAAAATGAAAAAACAGTAGATACTCAGGTTGATTCTTTAGAAGTTAATCCGATAATTAATGAAAGAACAATCTCAACTAATATTGATTCTTTAACAGCAGAACCAAAATTTAATGAGAAAATAATTACAACTAACATTGATTCTGTACATGCAATTCCCAAATTTAATGACATACAAGTAAATACAGGAATAGATTCAGTAAAAAGCAAACCCTGTGTATAATAATGTTGAAGTTAATCCTAATATTGATTCTTTAAATGTTAAACCTGTTATGAACAATAAAATTATTAATTCGAATGTTGATTCATTACAAATTATTCCGAATTTAAATAATAAAACTATTAACCCAGATGTAGAATCTTTACATATTATACCAGAAGCTATTAAGAAAACCACAAAACCTATTGTTGAATCTCTTTTTGTAGAAAGTTTATTTAGGAATAAAACAGAAACAGCGTTAATTAAACAACTTAAAATAGATGTAAACAAAACGTTGAAGACTCAAATTGTTAATATTGAAGAAAATGAGATTTGTTTTAACCCAATTAAAAGAACGATAAATATTGATATTCCTGAATTTGAAATTATGTATAAACATACTCCTAAAGTCTTAAACTTAAGTAACTATTTCACAATTTCTACTTCAGATAAATCAGATATGGAAGATAATCTTAGTGAAGAAGAATCAAGTTCAGACACTAATATTCCACTTCATATAAATATTAATACTTTAACTAATAATGATGAAGAAGAAGATGAACATGAATTAGTTCAAGAAACTGTAGACATGAATGATGAATTAATTGAAGATATTAAGAAATGTGTCAGTAAAGAAGATATTTATAATTTAATTAATAAATGGAGACCAACAAAAGAACTTAATAATTGGAAATATGATAACTTACCATTAGCTAAACAACCATTAATCCATATAATGATTAGAGAAGGGAAATGGTGTGTACCAGGCCAATTCCCATGTCAATGTCAATGTGAGAATGAATTTAAAAACAGGAAATGCTTTAAATAATCATATGAACAAAATACATGGTTTAAAAACCTGATAAAAATCATTTATATGGTTGTATTAAAAAACTTAATAGAGAAAGACTTAATTTGGTTAATATTAAATAATTCGAATAATTTAGAGAAAGACATTTATAGGAACAATGTTATAGTTTGTCCTTTCCCTAATTGTGATTATTTCACTAATGCACATAAATCGTTAATTTCTCATATATCACATAAACATCAAGAATTTGATGAAAATATAAATATTATAGGTTGGTTTTGGTCTACTATTATAGCTTATACTAAGCTTAATAATAAAATTCCTAGTTGCTTAGATATATTATCACCTAGAGAAGGTTATATGTGTAATCATTGTAAAGTCTGTTGGAGTTCAGATGCAAAAGGAATTTTAAATCATGCGAAAAAACAACATGAATTAATTAATATTGAAGGTATTCATACAGTTTATGATAGAATTAAATGTTTACCTACAATGTATATGGACTTGCAGGATAAAGATGAAGAAATCAATAGGGATTTAAATGATTATGAAGATTTAGTTTTCACTCAAAGAAATTTAACTGATAGAAATACATCCCCCAGTAAATTTAAATTTAATTAATAATGAATTTGATTTAAATAAAATTAAAAAATTTAAATAGAGACCAATTATTAATTTTAGCTAGAAAATGGACTTCTGATGATCAAGAACAAGGATCTCAATGTATATCATTACCTAAAACGGGGGGTAAAAATAAATTTAAAATGAGGGCTAAGTTACCAGATTTATTTAAATATAAAATCGAGCCTTTAATAGCAATTTGTAACCCTCAAGATTATAATAATTGTAATGATGAAGATTTTTTATATTTGGGAAGGTTGCCTTTCTAAAATTAATATGTTAATTCGTGATGAATTAAGAGATATTTTAAAAATTCCGTTGAATAAAATGTTAAACAGAAGGAACACAGTAGTCACTAGCACAGAAGATAGAATAGATCTTCGTAACAAAGAAATGGAGACACATAATTTATGTAAAATTACGTTTTGGTTAAACAAATTTAAAGATTTATATCATAAGCCTCAATCTCAATTTATTCTTAATACAATGTCTAAACTTCAAGAAAAGATTATTAAAACCATCAATTTCCTCCCGGATGAAATAAAATCTATTCTTGAAATTAATGAGCCTCAAGATATTATAAATCTAATACAATCAGCGGAAGACTATTATGAAAAATAAAATCAAAGTTCATTGATGCTAAAATTAAAGAAAATCAAGTTAGTAATAATAATAAAAAAAAATCAAAACTATAAAGGTTTAGTACAAAATCTTTACATGGAAGATCCTAGTAGATGTTTACGTTGGTTTATCACTAATAATACGACTCCTGAATGTAACTTAAATCCTGAAGATTTTATGATGGAATATGGTAATAATTGGAGTCAAGAAAAATTTATTAATGACTCCCAGGAATTTGATTTTAAAGATATTATTAACCCTAATAGTAATGAATTATTATTAAATTATATTTTTGATGATGATAATATTAAACATGCAATTTTTTCTAGATCTAATGCGGCTGCTTATGGTCCCTGATGGTATTTCTAATTATATTTGGAAATTAGGAGATACTACTACTATTAAATTAATTAAAATTACTACTAAAATTACTATGTTAACTAAAAAATGTCCTGAATTATTTAAATTAAGTAAAACAATTATGTTATACAAAAAAGGTGATGCTCAAAATCCTCATTCTTGGAGACCTATTTCTATTACTCCTACTTTTTTATCGTATTTGGATGGTATTAATTACTAGAGCATTACAAAATGTTAATAATAATAATCGCTTTATAGCTAGATCTCAAAAAGGTTTTATGCAAACTCCTAATGGTACTACAGAACATGCAATAATGATTAATGAATTTATTCAACATGTTTCTAGGAAGAAAGGAGCAATTTATATTACCTCTATAGATTTCTCTGATGCCTTCGGTTCCATACCTCATTCTCAATTATTTAAAACTTTAAATAATTATGGTTTTGATAAACAATTTATAGATC